>NW_028283652.1:492500-507500 GCF_059441095.1 Idiotropiscis lumnitzeri
ATTTCCACATATTCGCCTGACAGGCTGAGAGCACAAATTGCCAACATTCAGCGTCCCCTGCCTTTGGGTGTTGCTACAGTCTCGCCGTGGACGACTCGCAAATGCGTGTGGCAATTTGCAAATGCGTGTCTGGAGACTTGACTGTGGCTCCGGAGCCACACATTAAGACCAAAAGGGTACCCTCGGAGTCTACAGGTGTAGCAGACATATGACCCGATGCATTCCGGTTGGGTTGGTGCAGTGAGTGTTTACTAAATAAAAAGTTAATGAATCAATTTTAAAAAATGGCGTTTACTGAATGCAATAAAGGGAAGTATAGTTAATGTGGCAATTAGCAGGTGTGGAGAAGCTTCATTCATTTTTTTTAGCTTCACTGGTTATATCATTGGTTCTTATTTTATTAGTTCCACTTTATTCTTCCATTTATTCCAATTTAATTTAAATAATGTCAAATAAATGGTACATGACCATGGGTGGATAGCAGTGAACGCCCCCCCAAGTTATTGGTGTATATATTGGTGGTACGGGGCTGGTATAATATTAGTGCCCCCATGTGGTCCGAATGTGTAGCTACGGAGCCACACACAAGTCTCCTGACACGCATTTGCAAATCAGCACACGCATTTGCGAGTCGTCCGCGGCAGGACTGTAGCAAACGTCACCTGTAAGAAAAGGTCCCGTTTTTACAGGTCGCCCATCTACGGATTTTTGTCCGCATTTAACCATGTGTATGTGCCAACAAATCATTGTACACATTTGCTGATATTTGTCATATATCTGTGACTTCAATCATGCATTGTAGATTGTTGTGACACATTTGTGACTGTGGTTATAGTTTCAGATTCTTGTTACATATTTTTGGATTGAAGTATTTGCCACAATAAAGACAACATGTATAAAATGCAAAATTTTGAAAGGAATTCTCGCTTACGGCCATACTACCCTGAGCACGCCCAGGTGTGGTTGGTTGAGTGATTGCAGGTGTGCCTGATTGTCACTCTGCGTGAGTGTGCAGAGGTGACAGTCAGAGCTCTATGCTCCTGGCTTATGTCTTTTTTTGTGGCAAATCTTGGTTAATCTTTTCTGAATTTTTGGGAGTTTTTGTTTAGCTTTTTTTTTTCTCCTCCCAGCCTCCGTGCTGTGGAGGGGGGTTTCTTTTGTTTCTTCTCCCCATCCCCCCCCTTCTTTCTCCCGGATCCAGGTTCAATGGACTCATTAAGACAAACCATGGAGCAGTCATTGAATCGAGTGCCTGATGGCATGCTGGCGGCGACCAAGAGACAAGGTTTGAACAGCGATGGAATGGTGAGCAATGTTGTGACTGAGAGCATAATTTTTGATAAAGACCTCACGGTATTTCTGGACATAGACAATGGTGATGAGATCACTCCTTTATGGTTAATTAGGGGAATTAAGGAAGTGTGTGGGCAGATTAAGGCCTGTCGGAGGATTTCCTCTGACAAATTTGAAATAACAGTTAGCTCTATTCAAGCGAAGAAGAAGCTACTTGATGGCTTCCGGATGGGCGCGGCGCGGATACATGGTCGGGAGATAACAACCGACGAAATGGTCGTATCCTTTCTACACCTGCCGGCATATATTGAAGACTCCGAAATATATGATAAACTTCAGTCCTGGGGCGTATCGGCGACCTCCAATGTACGGAGGAAAATGTGGCCGGGCACCGATGTAGCTGACGGGACCCGCTTTGTTAAAGTAAGATTTACTGACACTGTAAAATCTTTACCATATTCTGCTCGCTTCATCACTGCCTCAGGGCCTGAATATTTCAGGGTGATCCATGATCGACAGGTCAAAGTGTGTAGAGGTTGCCTGTCCCCGGAACATGTGTACAGGGATTGTCCGGAATTCTTGTGCCGGAAATGTGGCAAGCAGGGGCATTATGCCAGAGAATGTAATGAGACTCACCTTCGTCGTTGTGGTGTGTGCAGACAATACCCTGTCCTTTGTGTTTGTGGCGAGGATATTTCTGTGGCCGCACCGATAGAAATGGAAGACAGTCCCACTATCGCAAAGCCGGTTGTCCGCCTGCCAGAAACAAACCTTTCAAAAGCTCACCTGTTTGAGAATAGTGAGATGAGCTCTGATACAGTGCTGTGTGGGACAAGGGTGCCTGTAGTGGAGGGAGTTATAGGTCAAAATCCTAGCTCTACTCACGAACGAGGCGGGGGGGGTGCGCATCGCCCTACCCCTGATCCCATGTCGACCGGGGCCGAACCTTTGAAGGGGGTGAGTGTTGGGCAGATTCCACTCTCTGCCCCTGAGAGGGGGGGGACAACTATGGAAAGTTGTATTCCTAGGCCGGGGAAGAAACAACATCCAGAAAGGATCAGCAGTATCAATTTTTCCCTGCCGACCTCCCTAAATGCCTCGTGCACCGGCGATACGGGAGAGAGCGAGATATCTGCGGTGGGGAGGAATGTTGGTCAGCCTGAAGGCTCATCATTGCCCCAAATGATGCCGCAATGCCACATGGCAGAAGCCCCCTTACCGGTCGACAAGTGTCATGACAGTTGTAAATTGTCTGATGACAAAATGGAACACAGCACAGCGGAACCCAAAAAGAGGCAATCTGAAGGCTTGAGAAAAGGAAGATCGAAGAAGTCTAAGTGATAAGCCTCTTCCCCTCCTATCTTTATAATGACTGTTCTCCTTGTGTCAGCTAATGCCTGCGGGCTGCGGAGCAACCTCAAAATTGACAACATTTTACATAACACAAAGTGGGATGTTCTTTGTCTGCAAGAGACCTGGTGGAGCCAAGAGCATGTTGACAAGATTCGTCGCATGGTACGTGGCTCTGTACATGTAGCCCTCGGCTCCCCCAGGTCTTGTGGCGTAGCAATCCTGTCTAGGACCTGTGCACTGGGCCACCCCAACCTGGTGCATGCTGATCCGGGGGGCAGATTTATAGTGGTAGACTTTAATGGCTCATTGCCTCTCCGACTCATCAACCTCCATGCACCAAACCTGGAGCTAAAAAGACGAGACTTTTTCTTACATGTGTTTTCTTTTGTCAACAATAGAACAATCATGACTGGCGACTTCAATGTCGCCCTGAGTAAATTGGACATTAGTGTCAACAACACCTACAAAAATGATGTCAGCAGAAATTGTCTACTGAACTTGATCAACAACAACAATATGTTAGAAATCTGGAGAACCCTAAACCTCAGGGGGAGGGCTTTCTCGCGCAAACAAATAGTACTGGGCACGCTTAAACAATCGCGCATTGACTTGTGCTTAGCGTCTGCTTCCCTTGCGCAGAGACTGGACAATCCCAAGTACACATGGTCTGGACAGAGTGATTACGCGCTACTGTCGTTTGATCTATGTCTATACAAAAGCAGGCGGACCGGAGGTCTCTGGGTCTTCAATAATTCGCTTCTAGAAGATGAGAGCTTTATTTCAAAAGTAAACTATTTTCTTGATGGGATAAAGGAGGAGTCTAAGTATGTAGACAGGATCACAGACTGGTGGGAAAGTGTCAAACTACGTTTAAAAAAATTGTCAATTAATCATTGTAGAGCTAAGTCTTGGGTGGAAAAATTAGAGGAGAACACTGTGAGAGACCAATTGCTGAAAATAACTCTATCTGCGGCGATAACACGTGGGCCTGTGGACCCGTTATTTTTCTCGCTGCAACATAAACTCGAGCTGCTTGAAGCAAAGAAGTGTAGAGGGGCAGCCCTGAGGGCCAAAGCTCAAAATGCTGTAGAGGGCGAGCGATCAACAGCGTACTTTTTGGGACTGGAAAAAAATAAACAAGGAAAAGCATATATCTCTAAATTGTGGTCTCACAAATCTCACGCGATGGTCACGGACATTGATGACATTTTAGAAGAGGTCGAATTTTTCTATACTGATCTCTTCAAATTTCGACAACCGTTGACAGATCATGCCACCGAGGCCATAGCCGCCTTAAACCGTGTACTGAGTGTGGACGATAAAGACATGTGCGACAACTCAATGTCCGAATTCGAAATCACAAAGGCAATCCAAGATCTAAATAATAAAAAAAGCCCAGGTTGCGATGGTCTAACGGCTGAGTTCTTTAAGGCTTTTATGAAAAAGCTGTCACCTATCTTGCTCAATTTGTTTCATCACATGGAAAAAAAAGATCTGGTCCCTTCATCATTTTGCGAAGGTACCGTTACGTTAATACACAAGAAAGGTGCGTCTGAACAATTGAGCAACTATAGACCGATTAGTCTTTTGAACACTGACTATAAAATCTTAGCCAAAATTTTAGCAGCTCGTCTCAAAAAAGTAATAGGTACCATCATCTCCGAAACGCAGTCATATAGCATTCCGACAAGGGATATTTCAGACACTATTTTAAGTATAAAGTATTTAACTAAACACATGGCTACCTCGTGCGGAATTCATGTCAGCCTCGATTTCGAAAAAGCCTTTGATAGGGTGGAGCACTCTTTTTTATGGAAGGTGCTTGACAAATTTGGATTTGGGTCTTCCTTTACCAATTGGATAAAACGTCTGTATAAAAACGCAGCCAGTAAAATCAAAGTGAACGGACTACTGACAGGACCTGTTAAATTGGGAAGGTCAGTGAGACAGGGGTGCCCCCTGTCCTCACTACTCTTTAGCCTTGTTGTAGAACCACTTGCGGCCCTCCTCAAACAAAATAACAGCATAAAAGGCATTTGGACACCAAGTGGACGCGAAGTTAAGATTCTACAGTATGCGGACGATACAAACCTGTTTGTCAGAGACGTGGAGAGTCTAAGTGTAGCTCTCAACGAGCTCAACATTTTCTGCCAAGCCTCGGGTGCAAAAGTCAATTTTGATAAGTCCACCATGGCCGTTTTTGGTACCACCAGCGCTGTGCCAAAGACCTGGGGTTTTAAAGAGGCCACACTCAGCCAAAAAATCCTTGGTGTTTGGATTGGGGAGAACACTTCTCGTTGTGATGAACAGCAATGGGAAACAGTTTTACCACAAGTAAAATCCACTTTAGATATGTGGAAATTCCGGAATTTAACTCTGAAAGGGAAAATATTGGTCATCAATAACCTGTGTATTTCAAAATTAATTCACTCACTGACTGTCACTCACATGTCCGCGAATGTTTTAAATAGATTAAATTTAACTTTTAATTATTTCATGTGGAAGAGGGAAAGAGGTTTCATTGGGCACTATACCTTGATCGGTGATGTCCAAGCAGGTGGCTTAAATTTGACAGACATTGGCACAAAAAAGGCTGCACTACGCTTGAAGCTGCTCAGAAAGTTTTTAAATCCTGCCTTCTCAGCTCCCTGGAAGGATTTTCTTCTGCCAATTTTAGAGGGTCTAGGCTGCTACGGCGTCTTCAATCTCTGCCAAATGTTGCCTCGCACGATGTTCCCCCCTCTGGACCCCTTCGAAAAAGAAATCTTAGAGGCGTGGTGGGCATTGCGGCCATGGGTTAGGACAGAGCCAATGTCACTCCATCAACTGCAGAACATTCCACTTAGGTTCAATCCCGATCTCCTGGGCGGTGAGCCAGGGAGTGGGGAAAGGATGTTAAGTGGGGTTTTAGAAAGTGCACACATCAGAACAATGGGTGATTTATTAGACCAGAAAGGGAATTTTAACATTGAACGCATTCGCACCTTGTTTCGCTTCCACAAAGTTCCCTTTCGAAGGGCCACTGTGTTGCGCTCAGTGGGAAAAATCAGAGACTCCGTGCATTGCCACTGGGGGCACCTTCTGGGGCGGATGTCACAGAGTGAAGACACCACCACGAAGTCAGATTTAAATTATGTGCTGACCTTTGGGGCTCGACCGACTAGACTGGCAGAGTGCACAACAAAACTACTCTATCATGTGTTGCTAACCAAAATACTGAAAAAGCCAACAGCAGAAAACGCGTGGCGTCAGGCATACCCCACCCTGGCTCCCTCGTCCATCTGGGCTGACATGTTTAACTGGTGTACTCCACCCAAGGTAAGTAACACTGATTTTAAAATAAGACACAGGATAATCTTTCCATGTACAACGCTGCATGCTTTTCTACCAAGTGCCTATGACAGGACATGTCCAGTGTGCGGAGAGGAACCGGAGGATTTTCACCATCTCATTCTCCAATGCCGAGTCGTGCGACATTTCAGATCCAGACTAGAAGATCTCATTGCCAGGAGGCTGGGGGTGAAACTCCCCTCGCCGGTAGTCGGTGGGGGCGGTGACCAGAATTCCTGGCTTCTCCTGTTCGGTATCATCCCTTCACCATGGAAAGGCCTAAATGTCAAAGCCCTCAAGCTGCTCTTGGCCATAGCACGTCATTCCATCGTCATCACAAGAAACATCCACCTGCATGAAAAAAGGAAAGGCGATCACTGGTCCATCTTCAAATCGTTGGTCATCTCCCATCTCACCCATCTTCAGGAACATCGACCCCAACGTTTTCAAGACGACTTGGCAGTAAACAACGGACTAGTAACTTTCTCTGCTGACAACAGTCTGGACTTTCATTTTTAAAATGCATCCTTGGTTACGACTGTCTATCGTTGGACATCCCTACTGATGTTTGTTCACGAATGTTTGGATCTTGAGTCAAACCTCTATTTGTACAGATGTTTTTATTACAATAATAAAAAAAAAAAAAAGAACGCCCGATCTCGTCCGATCTCGGAAGCTAAGCAGGGTCGGGCCTGGTTAGTACTTGGATGGGAGACCGCCTGGGAATACCAGGTGCTGTAAGCTTTTGCACCGCAAAAAAAAATAAAAAACTTTGACAAATGTAAAAAAAAAAAAAAAAAAAAGAACGCCCGATCTCGTCCGATCTCGGAAGCTAAGCAGGGTCGGGCCTGGTTAGTACTTGGATGGGAGACCGCCTGGGAATACCAGGTGCTGTAAGCTTTTGCACCGCAAAAATAAAAAAAACTTTTGACAAATGTAAGCAAGTATGCGAGCTGCTTTTTTATAAATTTCCACATATTCGCCTGACAGGCTGAGAGCACAAAATGCCAACATTCAGCGTCCCCTGCCTTTGGGTGTTGCTACAGTCTCGCCGTGGACGACTCGCAAATGCGTGTGGCAATTTGCAAATGCGTGTCTGGAGACTTGAGTGTGGCTCCGGAGCTCCACATTAATACCAAAAGGGGACTCTCGTAGTCTACAGGTGTAGCAGACAGATGACCCGATGCAGTCCGGTTGGGTTGGTGCAGTGAGTGTTTACTAAATAAAAAGTTAATGAATCAATTTAAAAAAATGGTGTTTACTGAATGCAATAAAGGGAAGTATAGTTAATGTGGCAATTAGCAGGTGTGGAGAAGCTTCATTCATTTTTTTTAGCTTCACTGGTTATATCATTGGTTCTTATTTTATTAGTTCCACTTTATTCTTCCATTTATTCCAATTTAATTTAAATAATGTCAAATAAATGGTACATGACCATGGGTGGATAGCAGTGAACGCCCCCCCAAGTTATTGGTGTATATATTGGTGGTACGGGGCTGGTATAATATTAGTGCCCCCATGTGGTCCGAATGTGTAGCTACGGAGCCACACACAAGTCTCCTGACACGCATTTGCAAATCAGCACACGCATTTGCGAGTCGTCCGCGGCAGGACTGTAGCAAACGTCACCTGTAAGAAAAGGTCCCGTTTTTACAGGTCGCCCATCTACGGATTTTTGTCCGCATTTAACCATGTGTATGTGCCAACAAATCATTGTACACATTTGCTGATATTTGTCATATATCTGTGACTTCAATCATGCATTGTAGATTGTTGTGACACATTTGTGACTGTGGTTATAGTTTCAGATTCTTGTTACATATTTTTGGATTGAAGTATTTGCCACAATAAAGACAACATGTATAAAATGCAAAATTTTGAAAGGAATTCTCGCTTACGGCCATACTACCCTGAGAACGCCCGATCTCGTCCGATCTCGGAAGCTAAGCAGGGTCGGGCCTGGTTAGTACTTGGATGGGGGACCGCCTGGGAATACCAGGTGCTGTAAGCTTTTGCACCGCAAAAAATAAATAAATAAAAATAACTTTGACAAATGTAAAAAAAAAAAAAAAAAAAAAAAAGAACGCCCGATCTCGTCCGATCTCGGAAGCTAAGCAGGGTCGGGCCTGGTTAGTACTTGGATGGGAGACCGCCTGGGAATACCAGGTGCTGTAAGCTTTTGCACCGCAAAAAATAAATAAATGAAAAAAACTTTGACAAATCTAAGCAAGTATGCGAGCTGCTTTTTTATAAATTTCCACATATTCGCCTGACAGGCTGAGAGCACAAATTGCCAACATTCAGCGTCCCCTGCCTTTGGGTGTTGCTACAGTCTCGCCGTGGACGACTCGCAAATGCGTGTGGCAATTTGCAAATGCGTGTCTGGAGACTTGACTGTGGCTCCGGAGCCACACATTAAGACCAAAAGGGTACCCTCGGAGTCTACAGGTGTAGCAGACATATGACCCGATGCAGTCCGGTTGGGTTGGTGCAGTGAGTGTTTACTAAATAAAAAGTTAATGAATCAATTTTAAAAAATGGCGTTTACTGAATGCAATAAAGGGAAGTATAGTTAATGTGGCAATTAGCAGGTGTGGAGAAGCTTCATTCATTTTTTTTTAGCTTCACTGGTTATATCATTGGTTCTTATTTTATTAGTTCCACTTTATTCTTCCATTTATTCCAATTTAATTTAAATAATGTCAAATAAATGGTACATGACCATGGGTGGATAGCAGTGAACGCCCCCCCAAGTTATTGGTGTATATATTGGTGGTACGGGGCTGGTATAATATTAGTGCCCCCATGTGGTCCGAATGTGTAGCTACGGAGCCACACACAAGTCTCCTGACACGCATTTGCAAATCAGCACACGCATTTGCGAGTCGTCCGCGGCAGGACTGTAGCAAACGTCACCTGTAAGAAAAGGTCCCGTTTTTACAGGTCGCCCATCTACGGATTTTTGTCCGCATTTAACCATGTGTATGTGCCAACAAATCATTGTACACATTTGCTGATATTTGTCATATATCTGTGACTTCAATCATGCATTGTAGATTGTTGTGACACATTTGTGACTGTGGTTATAGTTTCAGATTCTTGTTACGTATTTTTGGATTGAAGTATTTGCCACAATAAAGACAACATGTATAGAATGCAAAATTTTGAAAGGAATGCTCGCTTACGGCCATACTACCCTGAGAACGCCCGATCTCGTCCGATCTCGGAAGCTAAGCAGGGTCGGGCCTGGTTAGTACTTGGATGGGAGACCGCCTGGGAATACCAGGTGCTGTAAGCTTTTGCACCGCAAAAATAAAAAAAACTTTTGACAAATGTAAGCAAGTATGCGAGCTGCTTTTTTTATAAATTTCCACATATTCGCCTGACAGGCTGAGAGCACAAAATTCCAACATTCAGCGTCCCCTGCCTTTGGGTGTTGCTACAGTCTCGCCGTGGACGACTCGCAAATGCGTGTGGCAATTTGCAAATGCGTGTCTGGAGACTTGAGTGTGGCTCCGGAGCTCCACATTAATACCAAAAGGGGACTCTCGTAGTCTACAGGTGTAGCAGACAGATGACCCGATGCAGTCCGGTTGGGTTGGTGCAGTGAGTGTTTACTAAATAAAAAGTTAATGAATCAATTTAAAAAAAATGGTGTTTACTGAATGCAATAAAGGGAAGTATAGTTAATGTGGCAATTAGCAGGTGTGGAGAAGCTTCATTCATTTTTTTTAGCTTCACTGGTTATATCATTGGTTCTTATTTTATTAGTTCCACTTTATTCTTCCATTTATTCCAATTTAATTTAAATAATGTCAAATAAATGGTACATGACCATGGGTGGATAGCAGTGAACGCCCCCCCAAGTTATTGGTGTATATATTGGTGGTACGGGGCTGGTATAATATTAGTGCCCCCATGTGGTCCGAATGTGTAGCTACGGAGCCACACACAAGTCTCCTGACACGCATTTGCAAATCAGCACACGCATTTGCGAGTCGTCCGCGGCAGGACTGTAGCAAACGTCACCTGTAAGAAAAGGTCCCGTTTTTACAGGTCGCCCATCTACGGATTTTTGTCCGCATTTAACCATGTGTATGTGCCAACAAATCATTGTACACATTTGCTGATATTTGTCATATATCTGTGACTTCAATCATGCATTGTAGATTGTTGTGACACATTTGTGACTGTGGTTATAGTTTCAGATTCTTGTTACATATTTTTGGATTGAAGTATTTGCCACAATAAAGACAACATGTATAAAATGCAAAATTTTGAAAGGAATTCTCGCTTACGGCCATACTACCCTGAGAACGCCCGATCTCGTCCGATCTCGGAAGCTAAGCAGGGTCGGGCCTGGTTAGTACTTGGATGGGAGACCGCCTGGGAATACCAGGTGCTGTAAGCTTTTGCACCGCAAAAATAAAAAAAACTTTTGACAAATGTAAGCAAGTATGCGAGCTGCTTTTTTATAAATTTCCACATATTCGCCTGACAGGCTGAGAGCACAAAATGCCAACATTCAGCGTCCCCTGCCTTTGGGTGTTGCTACAGTCTCGCCGTGGACGACTCGCAAATGCGTGTGGCAATTTGCAAATGCGTGTCTGGAGACTTGAGTGTGGCTCCGGAGCTCCACATTAATACCAAAAGGGGACTCTCGTAGTCTACAGGTATAGCAGACAGATGACCCGATGCAGTCCGGTTGGGTTGGTGCAGTGAGTGTTTACTAAATAAAAAGTTAATGAATCAATTTTAAAAAATGGTGTTTACTGAATGCAATAAAGGGAAGTATAGTTAATGTGGCAATTAGCAGGTGTGGAGAAGCTTCATTCATTTTTTTTAGCTTCACTGGTTATATCATTGGTTCTTATTTTATTAGTTCCACTTTATTCTTCCATTTATTCCAATTTAATTTAAATAATGTCAAATAAATGGTACATGACCATGGGTGGATAGCAGTGAACGCCCCCACAAGTTATTGGTGTATATATTGGTGGTACGGGGCTGGTATAATATTAGTGCCCCCATGTGGTCCGAATGTGTAGCTACGGAGCCACACACAAGTCTCCTGACACGCATTTGCAAATCAGCACACGCATTTGCGAGTCGTCCGCGGCAGGACTGTAGCAAACGTCACCTGTAAGAAAAGGTCCCGTTTTTACAGGTCGCCCATCTACGGATTTTTGTCCGCATTTAACCATGTGTATGTGCCAACAAATCATTGTACACATTTGCTGATATTTGTCATATATCTGTGACTTCAATCATGCATTGTAGATTGTTGTGACACATTTGTGACTGTGGTTATAGTTTCAGATTCTTGTTACATATTTTTGGATTGAAGTATTTGCCACAATAAAGACAACATGTATAAAATGCAAAATTTTGAAAGGAATTCTCGCTTACGGCCATACTACCCTGAGAACGCCCGATCTCGTCCGATCTCGGAAGCTAAGCAGGGTCGGGCCTGGTTAGTACTTGGATGGGAGACCGCCTGGGAATACCAGGTGCTGTAAGCTTTTGCACCGCAAAAATAAAAAAAACTTTTGACAAATGTAAGCAAGTATGCGAGCTGCTTTTTTATAAATTTCCACATATTCGCCTGACAGGCTGAGAGCACAAAATGCCAACATTCAGCGTCCCCTGCCTTTGGGTGTTGCTACAGTCTCGCCGTGGACGACTCGCAAATGCGTGTGGCAATTTGCAAATGCGTGTCTGGAGACTTGAGTGTGGCTCCGGAGCTCCACATTAAGACCAAAAGGGGACTCTCGTAGTCTACAGGTGTAGCAGACAGATGACCCGATGCAGTCCGGTTGGGTTGGTGCAGTGAGTGTTTACTAAATAAAAAGTTAATGAATCAATTTTAAAAAATGGTGTTTACTGAATGCAATAAAGGGAAGTATAGTTAATGTGGCAATTAGCAGGTGTGGAGAAGCTTCATTCATTTTTTTTAGCTTCACTGGTTATATCATTGGTTCTTATTTTATTAGTTCCACTTTATTCTTCCATTTATTCCAATTTAATTTAAATAATGTCAAATAAATGGTACATGACCATGGGTGGATAGCAGTGAACGCCCCCACAAGTTATTGGTGTATATATTGGTGGTACGGGGCTGGTATAATATTAGTGCCCCCATGTGGTCCGAATGTGTAGCTACGGAGCCACACACAAGTCTCCTGACACGCATTTGCAAATCAGCACACGCATTTGCGAGTCGTCCGCGGCAGGACTGTAGCAAACGTCACCTGTAAGAAAAGGTCCCGTTTTTACAGGTCGCCCATCTACGGATTTTTGTCCGCATTTAACCATGTGTATGTGCCAACAAATCATTGTACACATTTGCTGATATTTGTCATATATCTGTGACTTCAATCATGCATTGTAGATTGTTGTGACACATTTGTGACTGTGGTTATAGTTTCAGATTCTTGTTACATATTTTTGGATTGAAGTATTTGCCACAATAAAGACAACATGTATAAAATGCAAAATTTTGAAAGGAATTCTCGCTTACGGCCATACTACCCTGAGAACGCCCGATCTCGTCCGATCTCGGAAGCTAAGCAGGGTCGGGCCTGGTTAGTACTTGGATGGGAGACCGCCTGGGAATACCAGGTGCTGTAAGCTTTTGCACCGCAAAAAATAAATAAATAAAAATAACTTTGACAAATGTAAAAAAAAAAAAAAGAAAAAAAAAAGAACGCCCGATCTCGTCCGATCTCGGAAGCTAAGCAGGGTCGGGCCTGGTTAGTACTTGGATGGGAGACCGCCTGGGAATACCAGGTGCTGTAAGCTTTTGCACCGCAAAAAATAAATAAATGAAAAAAACTTTGACAAATCTAAGCAAGTATGCGAGCTGCTTTTTTATAAATTTCCACATATTCGCCTGACAGGCTGAGAGCACAAATTGCCAACATTCAGCGTCCCCTGCCTTTGGGTGTTGCTACAGTCTCGCCGTGGACGACTCGCAAATGCGTGTGGCAATTTGCAAATGCGTGTCTGGAGACTTGACTGTGGCTCCGGAGCCACACATTAAGACCAAAAGGGTACCCTCGGAGTCTACAGGTGTAGCAGACATATGACCCGATGCAGTCCGGTTGGGTTGGTGCAGTGAGTGTTTACTAAATAAAAAGTTAATGAATCAATTTTAAAAAATGGCGTTTACTGAATGCAATAAAGGGAAGTATAGTTAATGTGGCAATTAGCAGGTGTGGAGAAGCTTCATTCATTTTTTTTTAGCTTCACTGGTTATATCATTGGTTCTTATTTTATTAGTTCCACTTTATTCTTCCATTTATTCCAATTTAATTTAAATAATGTCAAATAAATGGTACATGACCATGGGTGGATAGCAGTGAACGCCCCCCCAAGTTATTGGTGTATATATTGGTGGTACGGGGCTGGTATAATATTAGTGCCCCCATGTGGTCCGAATGTGTAGCTACGGAGCCACACACAAGTCTCCTGACACGCATTTGCAAATCAGCACACGCATTTGCGAGTCGTCCGCGGCAGGACTGTAGCAAACGTCACCTGTAAGAAAAGGTCCCGTTTTTACAGGTCGCCCATCTACGGATTTTTGTCCGCATTTAACCATGTGTATGTGCCAACAAATCATTGTACACATTTGCTGATATTTGTCATATATCTGTGACTTCAATCATGCATTGTAGATTGTTGTGACACATTTGTGACTGTGGTTATAGTTTCAGATTCTTGTTACGTATTTTTGGATTGAAGTATTTGCCACAATAAAGACAACATGTATAAAATGCAAAATTTTGAAAGGAATGCTCGCTTACGGCCATACTACCCTGAGAACGCCCGATCTCGTCCGATCTCGGAAGCTAAGCAGGGTCGGGCCTGGTTAGTACTTGGATGGGAGACCGCCTGGGAATACCAGGTGCTGTAAGCTTTTGCACCGCAAAAATAAAAAAAACTTTTGACAAATGTAAGCAAGTATGCGAGCTGCTTTTTTTATAAATTTCCACATATTCGCCTGACAGGCTGAGAGCACAAAATTCCAACATTCAGCGTCCCCTGCCTTTGGGTGTTGCTACAGTCTCGCCGTGGACGACTCGCAAATGCGTGTGGCAATTTGCAAATGCGTGTCTGGAGACTTGAGTGTGGCTCCGGAGCTCCACATTAATACCAAAAGGGGACTCTCGTAGTCTACAGGTGTAGCAGACAGATGACCCGATGCAGTCCGGTTGGGTTGGTGCAGTGAGTGTTTACTAAATAAAAAGTTAATGAATCAATTTAAAAAAAATGGTGTTTACTGAATGCAATAAAGGGAAGTATAGTTAATGTGGCAATTAGCAGGTGTGGAGAAGCTTCATTCATTTTTTTTAGCTTCACTGGTTATATCATTGGTTCTTATTTTATTAGTTCCACTTTATTCTTCCATTTATTCCAATTTAATTTAAATAATGTCAAATAAATGGTACATGACCATGGGTGGATAGCAGTGAACGCCCCCCCAAGTTATTGGTGTATATATTGGTGGTACGGGGCTGGTATAATATTAGTGCCCCCATGTGGTCCGAATGTGTAGCTACGGAGCCACACACAAGTCTCCTGACACGCATTTGCAAATCAGCACACGCATTTGCGAGTCGTCCGCGGCAGGACTGTAGCAAACGTCACCTGTAAGAAAAGGTCCCGTTTTTACAGGTCGCCCATCTACGGATTTTTGTCCGCATTTAACCATGTGTATGTGCCAACAAATCATTGTACACATTTGCTGATATTTGTCATATATCTGTGACTTCAATCATGCATTGTAGATTGTTGTGACACATTTGTGACTGTGGTTATAGTTTCAGATTCTTGTTACATATTTTTGGATTGAAGTATTTGCCACAATAAAGACAACATGTATAAAATGCAAAATTTTGAAAGGAATTCTCGCTTACGGCCATACTACCCTGAGAACGCCCGATCTCGTCCGATCTCGGAAGCTAAGCAGGGTCGGGCCTGGTTAGTACTTGGATGGGAGACCGCCTGGGAATACCAGGT
>NW_028283652.1:510000-512500 GCF_059441095.1 Idiotropiscis lumnitzeri
AGAGCACAAATTGCCAACATTCAGCGTCCCCTGCCTTTGGGTGTTGCTACAGTCTCGCCGTGGACGACTCGCAAATGCGTGTGGCAATTTGCAAATGCGTGTCTGGAGACTTGACTGTGGCTCCGGAGCCACACATTAAGACCAAAAGGGTACCTTCGGAGTCTATAGGTGTAGCAGACATATGACCCGATGCAGTCCGGTTGGGTTGGTGCAGTGAGTGTTTACTAAATAAAAAGTTAATGAATCAATTTTAAAAAATGGCGTTTACTGAATGCAATAAAGGGAAGTATAGTTAATGTGGCAATTAGCAGGTGTGGAGAAGCTTCATTCATTTTTTTTAGCTTCACTGGTTATATCATTGGTTCTTATTTTATTAGTTCCACTTTATTCTTCCATTTATTCCAATTTAATTTAAATAATGTCAAATAAATGGTACATGACCATGGGTGGATAGCAGTGAACGCCCCCCCAAGTTATTGGTGTATATATTGGTGGTACGGGGCTGGTATAATATTAGTGCCCCCATGTGGTCCGAATGTGTAGCTACGGAGCCACACACAAGTCTCCTGACACGCATTTGCAAATCAGCACACGCATTTGCGAGTCGTCCGCGGCAGGACTGTAGCAAACGTCACCTGTAAGAAAAGGTCCCGTTTTTACAGGTCGCCCATCTACGGATTTTTGTCCGCATTTAACCATGTGTATGTGCCAACAAATCATTGTACACATTTGCTGATATTTGTCATATATCTGTGACTTCAATCATGCATTGTAGATTGTTGTGACACATTTGTGACTGTGGTTATAGTTTCAGATTCTTGTTACGTATTTTTGGATTGAAGTATTTGCCACAATAAAGACAACATGTATAAAATGCAAAATTTTGAAAGGAATGCTCGCTTACGGCCATACTACCCTGAGAACGCCCGATCTCGTCCGATCTCGGAAGCTAAGCAGGGTCGGGCCTGGTTAGTACTTGGATGGGAGACCGCCTGGGAATACCAGGTGCTGTAAGCTTTTGCACCGCAAAAATAAAAAAAACTTTTGACAAATGTAAGCAAGTATGCGAGCTGCTTTTTTTATAAATTTCCACATATTCGCCTGACAGGCTGAGAGCACAAAATTCCAACATTCAGCGTCCCCTGCCTTTGGGTGTTGCTACAGTCTCGCCGTGGACGACTCGCAAATGCGTGTGGCAATTTGCAAATGCGTGTCTGGAGACTTGAGTGTGGCTCCGGAGCTCCACATTAATACCAAAAGGGGACTCTCGTAGTCTACAGGTGTAGCAGACAGATGACCCGATGCAGTCCGGTTGGGTTGGTGCAGTGAGTGTTTACTAAATAAAAAGTTAATGAATCAATTTTAAAAAATGGTGTTTACTGAATGCAATAAAGGGAAGTATAGTTAATGTGGCAATTAGCAGGTGTGGAGAAGCTTCATTCATTTTTTTTAGCTTCACTGGTTATATCATTGGTTCTTATTTTATTAGTTCCACTTTATTCTTCCATTTATTCCAATTTAATTTAAATAATGTCAAATAAATGGTACATGACCATGGGTGGATAGCAGTGAACGCCCCCCCAAGTTATTGGTGTATATATTGGTGGTACGGGGCTGGTATAATATTAGTGCCCCCATGTGGTCCGAATGTGTAGCTACGGAGCCACACACAAGTCTCCTGACACGCATTTGCAAATCAGCACACGCATTTGCGAGTCGTCCGCGGCAGGACTGTAGCAAACGTCACCTGTAAGAAAAGGTCCCGTTTTTACAGGTCGCCCATCTACGGATTTTTGTCCGCATTTAACCATGTGTATGTGCCAACAAATCATTGTACACATTTGCTGATATTTGTCATATATCTGTG
The DNA here is from genome assembly GCF_059441095.1 of Idiotropiscis lumnitzeri. NCBI lineage: Eukaryota > Metazoa > Chordata > Actinopteri > Syngnathiformes > Syngnathidae > Idiotropiscis > Idiotropiscis lumnitzeri. Next base: position 511,868 of record NW_028283652.1, read on the forward strand.
ACTTCAATCATGCATTGTAGATTGTTGTGACACATTTGTGACTGTGGTTATAGTTTCAGATTCTTGTTACATATTTTTGGATTGAAGTATTTGCCACAATAAAGACAACATGTATAAAATGCAAAATTTTGAAAGGAATTCTCGCTTACGGCCATACTACCCTGAGAACTCCCGATCTCGTCCGATCTCGGAAGCTAAGCAGGGTCGGGCCTGGTTAGTACTTGGATGGGAGACCGCCTGGGAATACCAGGTGCTGTAAGCTTTTGCACCGCAAAAATAAAAAAAACTTTTGACAAATGTAAGCAAGTATGCGAGCTGCTTTTTTATAAATTTCCACATATTCGCCTGACAGGCTGAGAGCACAAAATGCCAACATTCAGCGTCCCCTGCCTTTGGGTGTTGCTACAGTCTCGCCGTGGACGACTCGCAAATGCGTGTGGCAATTTGCAAATGCGTGTCTGGAGACTTGAGTGTGGCTCCGGAGCTCCACATTAAGACCAAAAGGGGACTCTCGTAGTCTACAGGTGTAGCAGACAGATGACCCGATGCAGTCCGGTTGGGTTGGTGCAGTGAGTGTTTACTAAATAAAAAGTTAATGAATCAATTTTAAAAAATGGTGTTTACTGAATGCAA
>NW_028283654.1:332500-395000 GCF_059441095.1 Idiotropiscis lumnitzeri
GTGACCAGACTGGGAGGCAGGGCGAGGAACAACACTGAAAGACGGGAACGAAGAGGGGAACCAGAGCATGAACATGAACAAGGAGCAGAACGTGAACAAAGGTGGTCGTGGCTGTCCGTGATTTTCGGCAATGACCCGACACTGGGTTGAGAGCATGGAAGGCTTAAGTAGTCCGGTAATCAGGGGAGCAGATGGGGAGCAGGTGTGTGATCGTTGATGAGGAGCAGGTGCGTGGCTGGTGAGGGCGAGGTGCTGAGGGGAAACGCCCCTGCTCAGCTGATCAAAACAGACAGGAAAAGGCACATGGCAGGAAGGAGGGGAGAAAATAACAACAAAAACAATAACAAAAACCGCATGCATATGAAAACAATAACAAAAGGCTGTCATGCCCGACGCGGATCATGACAGTACCCCCCCCTCAAGGGACGGATTCCAGACGTCCCAAAAAAAAGGAAAAGAAAAGAAAAGGAAAACCATGTCTAAGAACGAGGGTGGGCGGAAGGGGTCGGGAGGTGGGTCAACGACCCGTGATCGAGACCGGTCTGGCGGATTCCCGGGAGGCCAGACCAGCGAGTCTTTTCGTGACCCTTCAGGGGGCCGTGAGGGTGGCCAGGCCAGTGCGTCCCATTGGGGCCATTCAGGCGGACGTCCGGAACGACCCGAACGCCACATGAAGTCCGCTGATGGAGCTGGGGCGAGGAGCGGCGGCAGGCCATGGAACGTCGCCGAGTCAGGAACGTGGCGCGGCGGCTGGTCGTTGAACCCTGCCGAGACAGGAACGTGGAGCGGCGGCAGATTGTCGAGCCCCGCCGAGACAGGAACGTGGAGCGGCGGCTGGTCGTCGAGCCCCGCCGAGACAGGAACGTGGAGCGGCGGCTGGTCGTCGAGCCCCGCCGAGACAGGAACGCGGAGCGGCGGCTGGTCGTCGAGCCCCGCCGAGACAGGAACGTGGAGCGGCGGCTGGTCGTCGAGCCCCGCCGAGACAGGAACGCGGAGCGGCGGCTGGTCGTCGAGCCCCGCCGAGTCAGGAACGCGGAGCGGCGGCTGGTCGTCGAGCCCCGCCGAGTCAGGAACGTGGAGCGGCGGCTGGTCGTCGAACCCCGCCGAGTCAGGAACGCGGAGCGGCGGCTGGTCGTCGAGCGTCGCCGAGACAGGAACGTGGAGCGGCGGCTGGTCGTCGAGCCCCGCCGAGGCGGGAGCGTGGAGCGGCGGCTGGTCGTCGAGCGTCGCCGAGACCAGAACGTGGAGCGGCGGGTGGTCGTCGAGCCCCGCCGAGGCGGGAGCGTGGAGCGGCGGCTGGTCGTCGAGCCCCGCCGAGGCGGGAGCGTGGAGCGGCGGCTGGTCGTCGAGCGTCGCCGAGACCGGAACGTGGAGCGACGGCTGGTCGTCGAGCCCCGCCGAGGCGGGAGCGTGGAGCGGCGGCTGGTCGTCGAGCGTCGCCGAGACCAGAACGTGGAGCGGCGGGTGGTCGTCGAGCCCCGCCGAGGCGGGAGCGTGGAGCGGCGGCTGGTCGTCGAGCCCCGCCGAGGCGGGAGCGTGGAGCGGCGGCTGGTCGTCGAGCGTCGCCGAGACCGGAACGTGGAGCGACGGCTGGTCGTCGAACCCCGCCGCGTCAGGAACGTGGAGCGGCGGCTGGTCGTCGAACACCGCCGAGACCGGAACGTGGGGCGGCGGCCCATCGTTGAACCCCGCCGACACAGGAACGCGGAGCGACGGCTGGTCGTCGATCCCTGCCGAGACAAGAACATGGAGCGGCGGTGGGTCGTCGTCCACCGCCGAGGCAGGAACCAAGAGCGGCCGCGGGCCGTCGAGCGCCGCCGGGGCCAAGGCGAGCAGTGGCGACGGGTCGTCGGATGCTGCCGCGGCCAGAGCGGGGCGCGGTGGTGGGTCCTCGTGCGTCGCCGAGACTGAGGCGTGACGCGGCGGCGGACCGTCGTCCATCGCGGGCACCGGAACCGGGAGCGGCGGCTGGTCGTCGACCCCTGCCGAGACAAGAATGTGGAGCGGCGGTGGGTCGCCGTCCACCGCCGAGGCAGAAACCAGGAGCGGCCGTGGGTCGTCGAGCGTTGTGCCGGAGCCAAGGCGAGCAGTGGCGACGGGTCGTCGGATGCTGCCGAGGCCAGAGCGGGGTGCGATGGTGGGTCGTCGTGCGTCGCCGAGGCTGAGACGTGACTCGGCGGCGGACCGTCGTCCATCGCAGGCACCGGGACCGGGAGCGGCGGCGCTTCATCAGGCGCCGCTGGGACCGATACGGCAGGCGACTGCTCGTCGTCCACCACGGGTGCAGGGACCGGGAGTGACGGCTGCGGGCCGTGTTCTGCCAAAACGTGAGCTTGGAGCGGAGGCAAGGCGTGCCCCACCGGAACATGGGCTTGGGACGGACGCGCAACGTGCTCCGCCGGAACGTGAGCTTGGGACGGACGCGCAGCGTGCTCCTCCTGAACGTGAACCTGGGTCGGAAGCAGGGTGTGCTTCCCCTGAACGTGGACTTGGGACGGACGCACAACGTGCTCCGCCTGAACGTGAGCTTGGGACGGACGCACAGCGTGCTCCGCCTGAACGTGAGCTTGGGACGGACGCACAGCGTGCTCCGCCTGAACGTGAACTAGGGACGGACGCCGGACGGGCTCCGCGTGAACGTGAACTTGGGTCGGGGGCAGGATGTGCTCCGCCTGAACGTGAACTTGGTTCGGGCGCACAGCGTGCTCCGCTGGATCGGGAGCTGGGATCGCCATTGGGGCCCCGGGACGGGGCTCGGCCGCTGACGGGGAGCCGGGACACGGCTCAGCAGCTGGCGGGGAGCCGGGACTGGGCTCAGCAGCTGGCGGGGAGCCGGGACTGGGCTCAGCAGCTGGCGGGGAGCCGGGACTGGGCTCAGCAGCTGGCGGGGAGCCGGGACTGGGCTCAGCAGCTGGCGGGGAGCCGGGACTGGGCTCAGCAGCTGGCGGGGAGCCGGGACTGGGCTCAGCAGCTGGCGGGGAGCCGGGACAGGGCTCAGCAGCTGGCGGGGAGCCGGGACAGGGCTCAGCAGCTGGCGGGGAGCCGGGACAGGGCTCAGCAGCTGGCGGGGAGCCGGGACTGGGCTCAGCAGCTGGCGGGGAGCCGGGACAGGGCTCAGCAGCTGGCGGGGAGCCGGAACGGGGCTCGGCCGCCTTCGAGGAGTCGGCACGGGACTCTGGAGGCTGCGGCTCGCATGGAGGCGGCGGGGTCCGTGCAGCGGGAGCTGCATTGGTCACTGCTGCAGGCGTGGAGGCGACAGCGGGCCGGGCGCAGCAGTCGATCCGGGCACAGCCGAACCGGGGGCCCTGATCCCTGTCAGCCTGCCGCCATAGGGAATCAGGAAAACGGGAGACCTGAGGGACCGTGACTGCGGGGGCTGGTGAACGCGAGCTAGGAGACGCCAGGGGAGCGTGATCCGGTGCTGAAACTGATGGTGAACGATGTGCGCGACGTGACCGTGACTTCCGGGATTTGGGACGTGAAGCGCGCGAGGGGGAGTGGGAGGTGGTCGCGAAAAACTCAAATGGCTCGGGGGGAGGAAGGTGACGGCTCAAAAATAACTCCGCGTTGCGCTGAGCGACTAAGAGAGTGGCAATATATTCAAAATCATAGTCGTGATCTGGATCGGAAAAAATGTGAGGGGCAAGGTGCTCAAAATCAAACTCGTGACCGGACTTACTCGAACCGTGAGGGGGTGAAAGGGCTTGGTGCTCAAAATCGTCCTCGTAATCCGAATCTATGATCAGGTGAGGGGGTATGACAGGCTGGTAATCGGTGCTGTAATCGGGGGGCAAAAGGGGAGAAACAGACGTCGAGCGGAAAATGGAACCTACTTGAAGGACACGGGGTTGGTCGGCAGGCTGAGGGGGGTTGTCCGTCCGGCGGCGTCATGGACAACAACATGAACATTACAAATCAGCAATCACTGACCACTGCAAAAGGGAAAACCACATCATGGACCGGGAGAAGGGCAGGGTCATCCGCACCGAAGAGAACAAACAACAGCGCTGGATCAGAGAGGCCATTGAGATCTGCAAGCGAGGCATAAAAACCATGAACAGAGACAAGGGAGCCTTCATCCTCTCTACCACCTAGAGCAGCATCTTGGCGGAGTGAACGGACAGCGGGGGGCGTGACTTGCCTTCATTCTTGTGACAGGTAAGTCACGCCCTCATGGAACATCAGCTGATAAAGACGGGTCACAAGACACCATCATGTGACACTCTGAAGAAGGCGAAAGACTTTCGTATTGTGACATCCTCAAGGCCTAAACACTCATCCGAGCAAATATAAGGTAGATTTTGTGAACCTGCCCGGAGAAAAACATCAACGAAAATAATTTGTATTTGTTTTAACCAGTTGGTGGCGCTACCACTGCGATCAAAAATAAGTTGGCAGCCGTCTTCAGGGCCTGAATATCCATGACGCCGCCGTGAGCCTCTCGCTGGGTCCTTCTTTGGTCGGGTCATTCTGTCAGGACTCGCCGGTCGGCGAGGAGGAGGTGGACCCAAAAGGCGAGGAGGCAGAGAGGTCAGTAACGTGAAGGGAATTTATTAACTGAAACAACCAGGGCAAACAATGTGGCAGCCGTCGCAGCTCGGGCCCTAATAACAATTTCTAGAAAAACAATAGGGACCTCGCAGCGGTCACTGCTCGGGCCCGAATAATAATAATAATAATAATTTCCACAAAAACAATGGGGACCTCGTAGCGGTCGCTGCTCGGGCCCTAATAATAATTTCTACATAAACAATAGGGACCTCGCCGCGGTCGCTGCTCGGGCCCCAATAAGAATTTCTACACAAAGTCCATTGTGGTGACCCGCCCCCTTTTAATAAATTCAAAATGGCCGACTTCCTGTAAAACCTAGCTCATTGCTCCAAGAGACTTTTTTGTAGGTCTTGGTCTTATACATACAGTGAACCCTCGCTACTTCGCGGTTCACCTTTCGCGGGTTCAGTGCTTCGCGGGTATAAAAAATATTCGGGGGCATTGTAGTTTCGCCGAGCGGCACGACGGGGCGCTGGAGCGGTTAGACGGCCGGCGTGCGCCGAAGAAGAGCGTGGGCGAAGAGAAGAGTGGACGAAGAAGAGCACGTTCCCCCGGACACGATCGGTGGCGACGTTTCGCGCGGTTCGGACCGTACCAGAGCTCCGGCCGGCGTGCGTGGCAGTTAAGCCGTAGAGGAGCACCTTCCCCGGGCACGGGCGGTGCCAAGCGGCCCCTAAGTTTAACCGAATGGAAGCTCCGGAGGAGGAGGGCATGCTCGCGTCACAGTAAGCCGAAGAGGAGCACCTTCCCCGGGCACGGGCGGTGCCAAGCGGCCCCTAAGTTTAACCGAAAGGAAGCTCCGGGGGAGGAGGGTGGGCGTGTGTCACAGTTAAGCCGAATTGGAGCACCTCTTCCGCCCGGGCACGAGCGGAGCGCGAAGCTGTCAGTTATGAATGAATAAATGAATAAATAAATAAATAAATAAAGAATGGCACCTTTCATTTCACAGGGCACACCAGACGGCGTACCAGCAGGTAAAAGTCTGAGTAATTAAATAAATACAAAAAGAATGGCTGGGGAATAAAAAAATAATACGTTTTAATAATAATTTGTTTTTTTTGTTATAACATGAATTTCACTCTCTCTCTCCCCGTATATATATATATATATATATATATATATTTATATATTTATTATATATATTGTATTTTTTTTTTAAGCATTTTTGAAGGTGCGCCGCTACTTCGCGGATTTTCAGTTTTCGCGGGTGGTCTCGGTCCCCATTAACCGCGATAACCGAGGGTTCACTGTACTCCATAAAATTTACAAAAAGCGAGGTGAAACACTCAACCAGGGCTGCTCTGCATGTTGTGCTGGGCCACCTGGAACAACAGCGGAGCTATGCAAGGATGCTCTTTGTGGACTACAGCTCGGCATTCAACACGATCATCCCAGACATCCTCGTCGCCAAACTGGACACTCTCGGCCTCCCTGCCCTCACACGCATCTGGATTAAGGACTTTCTGACCAACAGACCCCAGACTGTGTTGCTCGGCCCCTACACGTCCTCCACCCTCATGCTGAGCACCGGTTCCCCCCAAGGATGCGTGCTGAGCCCTCTCCTGTACGCCCTCTACACCTACGACTGCAGCCCGGCCCACGGCAACAACACCATCGTCAAGTTTGCTGACGACACGACAGTGGTCGGTCTGATCTCGGAAGGTGACGAGACAGCCTACAGAGAGGAGGTAGGGAGACTGACAACTTGGTGCAAGGACAACAGACTGCACCTTAACTCTGCTAAAACAAAGGAGATTGTCGTCGACTTCAGGAGGAACAAGACGCTGCCGCCCCCCCTCTGCATCGAAGGCGTGTGTGTGGAGAGGGTCCACACGTTCAAGTTCCTGGGAGTACAGATCTCCGATGACCTTTCTTGGAGTCACAACACCACAGCAGTGGTAAAGAAGGTCCGCCAACGTCTGCACTTCCTGAGAGTCCTCAGGAAATTCAACCTGGACAGGAAGCTGCTGCTGGCCTTCTACCACTCGTCCATCGAGAGCCTGCTGACGTACTGTGTCTCCACCTGGTACAGCGGCTGCACTGAGGCGGACAGAGTGAGGCTCCAGAGGACAGTCAAAACAGCGCAAAGGATTATTGGCTGCCCTCTCCCCTCGCTGTCGGACATCTACACCGCCCGGTGCCTCAGAAGGGCTCTCAACATCGTCAAAGACAATACCCACCCAAACTCACACCTGTTCGACCTGTTGCCCTCTGGCAGGCGCTACAGATGCATCAAATCAAGGACCAATAGACTGAGAAACAGTTTCTTTCCGAGAGCCATCTCCATACTGAACTCTCACACACACACACGAGACCACCCTAACCTTGCAAAACAGCATTGTGATGTGTTTCTATATGCCCTATTCAGTACTGAATTCCATTGCACTGTCGTATTTATTTATCTAATTTATATATTGTCTGTATTATTGTTGTATTGCACTGGAGAGGGGAGCCCTCTAATCTCGTTGCACACTTGAGTACAATGACAATAAAGGGATTTCTATTTCTATTCTATTCTTTTTTTAACTTTTCTCGAGGGCCATGGCGAGCCATTTCAAAAAAGCTGCACAACTAACGTATAAAATATTGATAAATTTGCTCTGCCTGATGTGTGTGTAAAGTTTCACGAGTTGTCGTTCATATTTAGAACCTCATAATCAGCGTTGTTTTATTGCCGAACAGTGCAATGCCACTCCCACAACTTTTCACGAAAAAGGATGAATTTCGTATTGTGACATCCTCATGGCCGAAACAGTCATCCGAGCATATATGAGGGCGACCTTGTTGAGTTGCACGGAGAAAAACATCCAAGAAAATAACTTGTATTAGCTTTTACCAGTTGGTGGCGCTACTACTACGATGAAAAATAAGTTGGTAGATGTCTTCAGGGCTGAAGTATCCTCAAATGTGTACAACTTCGAGAAGATAGGATCATCTGAGTCATGTTGCCGGAGCTTTTGTTGCCACAAAGTACAATCGGATTTTTCAGCACCGTAATAGCCACGCCTTTTGCCAAAACGTCACAAAATTCGGCACAGAGTAAGATCATTGTCTTGAGTCTTTTCTGACTAATTTTCAGTCGGATTCGTCAAAAGGGCACCGTGCAGTACGTGAAAATTAAAATAAAAACAAATTTTTGATTCCACTTGGCGGCGCTGTGTGTATAACAAAATAATAACATTAAGATGTCTTCAGGTCGGGACGTTTTATTTACAGGTGAAGGTTTGGATTTTTAGGAGCATGTGCAGGGGCGTTATTAAGCATTCATTTATTTGTATTAGGTTCATTTTGTCTTCTTATTATTGATATTTGACTGATTCATTAAAAGCAGACAATTATGTTTTAGGTTAATTTTTTACCTGACATGTTTCGGCGAGTCTTTCGCCTTCTTCAGAGTGTCGCATGATGGTGTCTTGAGACCCGTCTTTATCAGCTGATGTTCCATGAGGGTGTGACTTACCTGTCAAAAAAATGAAAAATCAGAGCAGTAAAAGAACAAGCACAACATGAACATTACAAATCAGCAATCACTGACCACTGCAAAAGGGAAAACCACATCATGGACCGGGAGAAGGGCAGGGTCATCCGCACCGAAGAGAACAAACAACAGCGCTGGATCAGAGAGGCCATTGAGATCTGCAAGCGAGGCATAAAAACCATGAACAGAGACAAGGGAGCCTTCATCCTCTCTACCACCTGGAGCAGCATCTTGGCGGAGTGAACGGACAGCGGGGGGCGTGACTTGCCTTCATTCTTGTGACAGGTAAGTCACGCCCTCATGGAAAATCAGCTGATAAAGACGGGCCACAAGACACCATCATGTGACACTCTGAAGAAGGCGAAAGACTTTCGTATTGTGACATCCTCAAGGCCTAAACACTCATCCGATCAAAAATAAGTTGGCAGCCGTCTTCAGGGCCTGAATATCCTCAAATGTGAAAAATTTCGAGAAGATGGATCATCTGAATCATTTTGCAGGAACTTTTGTTGCCACGGAGAATAATCAGACTCTGCGGCACCGTAATAGCCACGCCCTTCGAAGGAAAGTCACAAAAATAGGGATAGAGTAAGATCAATGTCTTGAGTCTTTTCTAGCCAATTTTCAATCGGATTCGTTAAAAGGGCACCGTGCAGGACGTCAAAATGTAAAAAATGATATTGATTGGCGCAAGGTGTATAACAGAATATAAACATATAGATGTCTTCAGGTACCGACTCTTGATGTACATGTGAAGTTTTGGATTTTTAGCAGCATGTGCAAGAGAGTTATTAAGCATTTTGTCCATTGCGGCGAAGGAAATCTTAAGTGAAAACTTCGAAGCCCCGCCCCCGTCATATAGTATTTCGGAAACAAAAAATTTTAGCCCCAGTGTTTGTCCCAGGTCTTAAGATGCTACAGACAGAATTTTAAGGCAATCAGATGAAGCCTTTAGGATCAGGGTGCAAAAGAATGACCCCTGTAAACATGCAAAAAAGGGCAAAAGTCGGACTTTCAAAAATTCATAACTCACTTCCTGTTCATATTAGACGTTAAAATATCAAATTTTTCGCCATGCCCGATGAGACTGCCAAGTTTGGTGAATTTTTGTGCATGTTTCGGGGGTCAAAAATGCAATCGAACAATCGGAAAAATAATAATAATAATAATTTCTACAAAAACAACAGGGACTTCGCAGCGGTCGCTGCTCAGGCCCTAATAATAATAATAATAATAAAAGTATTAATATTTTCTACAAAAACAATAGGGACCTCGCAGCCGTCGCAGCTCGGGCCCTAATAACAATTTCTAGAAAAACAATAGGGACCTCGCAGCGGTCACTGCTCGGGCCCTAATAATAATAATAATAATAATTTCCACAAAAACAATGGGGACCTCGTAGCGGTCGCTGCTCGGGCCCTAATAATAATTTCTACATAAACAATAGGGACCTCGCCGCGGTCGCTGCTCGGGCCCCAATAATAATTTCTACACAAAGTCCATTGTGGTGACCCGCCCCTTTTAAGTAAATTCAAAATGGCCGACTTCCTGTAAAACCTAGCTCATTGCTCCAAGAGACTTTTTTGTAGGTCTTGGTCTTATACATACAGTGAACCCTCGCTACTTCGCGGTTCACCTTTCGCGGGTTCAGTGCTTCGCGGGTATAAAAAATATTCGGGGGCATTGTAGTTTCGCCGAGCGGCACGACGGGCGCTGGAGCGGTTAGACGGCCGGCGTGCGCCGAAGAAGAGCGTGGGCGAAGAGGAGAGTGGACGAAGAAGAGCACGTTCCCCCGGACACGATCGGTGGCGACGTTTCGCGCGGTTCGGACCGTACCAGAGCTCCGGCCGGCGTGCGTGGCAGTTAAGCCGTAGAGGAGCACCTTCCCCGGGCACGGGCGGTGCCAAGCGGCCCCTAAGTTTAACCGAATGGAAGCTCCGGAGGAGGAGGGCATGCTCGCGTCACAGTAAGCCGAAGAGGAGCACCTTCGCCGGGCACGGGCGGTTCCAAGCGGCCCCTAAGTTTAACCGAATGGAAGCTCCGGAGGAGGCGGGCATGCTCGCGTCACAGTAAGCCGAAGAGGAGCACCTTCCCCGGGCACGGGCGGTGCCAAGCGGCCCCTAAGTTTAACCGAATGGAAGCTCCGGGGGAGGAGGGCGGGCGTGTGTCACAGTTAAGCCGAATTGGAACACCTCTTCCGCCCGGGCACGAACGGAGCGCGAAGCTGTCAGTTATGAATGAATAAATGAATAAATAAATAAATAAATAAAGAATGCCACCTTTCATTTCACAGGGAACACCGGACGGCGTACCAGCAGGTAATAGTCGGAGTAATTAAATAAATACAAAAAGAATGGCTGGGGAATAAAAAAATAATACGTTTTAATAATAATTTGTTTTTTTTGTTATAACATGAATTTCACTCTCTCTCTCTCTCTGTATATATATATATATATATCAATATATATCTATATATATATCTATATATATATATATTTATTATATATATTGTATTTTTTTTTAAGCATTTTTGAAGGTGCGCCGCTACTTCGCGGATTTTCAGTTTCCGCGGGTGGTCTCGGTCCCCATTAACCGCGACAACCGAGGGTTCACTGTACTCCATAAAATTTACAAAAAGCGAGGTGAAACACTCAACCAGGGCTGCTTTTTTGAACATTTCTCGAGGGCCATGGCGAGCCATTTAAAAAAAGCTGCACAACTAACGTATAAAATATTGATAAATTTGCTCTGCCTGATGTGTGTGTCAAGTTTCACGAGTTGTCGTTCATATTTAGAACCTCATAATCAGCGTTGTTTTATTGCCGGACAGTGCAATGCCACTCCCACAACTTTTCACGAAAAAGGATGAATTTCGTATTGTGACATCCTCATGGACGAAACAGTCCTCCGAGCATATATGAGGGCGACCTTGTTGAGTTGCACGGAGAAAAACATCCAAGAAAATAACTTGTATTAGCTTTTACCAGTTGGTGGCGCTACTACTACGATGAAAAATAAGTTGGTAGATGTCTTCAGGGTTGAAGTATCCTCAAATGTGTACAACTTCGAGAAGATAGGATCATCTCAGTCACGTTGCCGGAGCTTTTGTTGCCACAAAGTACAATCGGACTTTTCAGCACCGTAATAGCCACGCCTTTTGCCAAAACGTCACAAAACTCGGCAGAGAGTAAGATCATTGTCTTGAGTCTTTTCTGACTAATTTTCAGTCGGATTCGTCAAAAGGGCACCGTGCAGTACGTGAAAATTAAAATAAAAACAAATTTTTTATTCCACTTGGCGGCGCTGTGTGTATAACAAAATAATAACATTAAGATGTCTTCAGGTCGGGACATTTTATTTACAGGTGAAGGTTTGGATTTTTAGGAGCATGTGCAGGGGAGTTATTAAGCATTCATTTATTTGTATTAGGTTCATTTTGTCTTCTTATTATTGATATTTGACAGATTCATTAAAAGCAGACAATTATGTTTTAGGTAAATTTTTTACCTGACATGTTTCGGCGAGTCTTTCGCCTTCTTCAGAGTGTCGCATGATGGTGTCTTGAGACCCGTCTTTATCAGCTGATGTTCCATGAGGGTGTGAATTACCTGTCAAAAAAATGAAAAATCATAGCAGTAAAAGAACAAGCACAACATGAACATTACAAATCAGCAATCACTGACCACTGCAAAAGGGAAAACCACATCATGGACCGGGAGAAGGGCAGGGTCATCCGCACCGAAGAGAACAAACAACAGCGCTGGATCAGAGAGGCCATTGAGATCTGCAAGCGAGGCATAAAAACCATGAACAGAGACAAGGGAGCCTTCATCCTCTCTACCACCTGGAGCAGCATCTTGGCGGAGTGAACGGACAGCGGGGGGCGTGACTTGCCTTCATTCTTGTGACAGGTAAGTCACGCCCTCATGGAACATCAGCTGATAAAGACGGGTCACAAGACACCATCATGTGACACTCTGAAGAAGGCGAAAGACTTTCGTATTGTGACATCCTCAAGGCCTAAACACTCATCCGAGCAAATATAAGGTAGATTTTGTTAACCTGCCCGGAGAAAAACATCAACGAAAATAATTTGTATTTGTTTTAACCAGTTGGTGGCGCTACCACTGCGATCAAAAATAAGTTGGCAGCCGTCTTCAGGGCCTGAATATCCTCAAATGTGAAAAATTTCGAGAAGATGGATCATCTGAATCATTTTGCAGGAACTTTTGTTGCCACGGAGAATAATCAGACTCTGCGGCACCGCAATAGCCACGCCCTTCGAAGGAAAGTCACAAAAATAGGGATAGAGTAAGATCAATGTCTTGAGTCTTTTCTAGCCAATTTTCAATCGGATTCGTTAAAAGGGCACCGTGCAGTACGTCAAAATGTAAAAAATGATATTGATTGGCGCAAGGTGTATAACAGAATATAAACATATAGATGTCTTCAGGTACCGACTCTTTATGTATATGTGAAGTTTTGGATTTTTAGCAGCATGTGCAGGAGAGTTATTAAGCATTTTGTCCATTGCGGCGAAGGAAATCTTAAGTGAAAACTTTGAAGCCCCGCCCCCGTCATATAGTATTTCGGAAACAAAAGATTTTAGCCCCAGTGTTTGTCCCAGGTCTTAAGATGCTACAGACAGAATTTTAAGGCAATCAGATGAAGCCTTTAGGATCAGGGTGCAAAAGAATGACCCCTGTAAACATGCAAAAAAGGGCAAAAGTCGGACTTTCAAAAATTCATAACTCACTTCCTGTTCATATTAGACGTTAAAATATCAAATTTCTCGCCATGCCCGATGAGACTGCCAAGTTTGGTGAGTTTTTGTGCATGTTTCGGGGGTCAAAAATGCAATCGTACAATCGGAAAAATAATAATAATAATAATTTCTACAAAAACAACAGGGACCTCGCAGCCGTCGTAGCTCGGGCCCTAATAACAATTTCTAGAAAAACAATAGGGACCTCGCAGCGGTCACTGCTCGGGCCCTAATAATAATAATAATAATAAAAATTTCCACAAAAACAATGGGGACCTCGTAGCGGTCGCTGCTCGGGCCCTAATAATAATTTCTACATAAACAATAGGGACCTCGCCGCGGTCGCGGCTCGGGCCCCAATAATAATTTCTACACAAAGTCCATTGTGGTGACCCGCCCCCTTTTAATAAATTCAAAATGGCCGACTTCCTGTAAAACCTAGCTCATTGCTCCAAGAGACTTTTTTGTAGGTCTTGGTCTTATACATACAGTGAACCCTCGCTACTTCGCGGTTCACCTTTCGCGGGTTCAGTGCTTCGCGGGTATAAAAAATATTCGGGGGCATTGTAGTTTCGCCGAGCGGCACGACGGGGCGCTGGAGCGGTTAGACGGCCGGCGTGCGCCGAAGAAGAGCGTGGGCGAAGAGAAGAGTGGACGAAGAAGAGCACGTTCCCCCGGACACGATCGGTGGCGACGTTTCGCGCGGTTCGGACCGTACCAGAGCTCCGGCCGGCGTGCGTGGCAGTTAAGCCGAAGAGGAGCACCTTCCCCGGGCACGGGCGGTGCCAAGCGGCCCCTAAGTTTAACCGAATGGAAGCTCCGGAGGAGGAGGGCATGCTCGCGTCACAGTAAGCCGAAGAGGAGCACCTTCCCCGGGCACGGGCGGTTCCAAGCGGCCCCTAAGTTTAACCGAATGGAAGCTCCGGAGGAGGAGGGCATGCTCGCGACACAGTAAGCCGAAGAGGAGCACCTTCCCCGGGCACGGGCGGTGCCAAGCGGCCCCTAAGTTTAACCGAATGGAAGCTCCGGGGGAGGAGGGTGGGCGTGTGTCACAGTTAAGCCGAATTGGAGCACCTCTTCCGCCCGGGCACGAGCGGAGCGCGAAGCTGTCAGTTATGAATGAATAAATGAATAAATAAATAAATAAATAAAGAATGGCACCTTTCATTTCACAGGGCACACCAGACGGCGTACCAGCAGGTAAAAGTCTGAGTAATTAAATCAATACAAAAAGAATGGCTGGGGAATAAAAAAATAATACGTTTTAATAATAATTTGTTTTTTTTGTTATAACATGAATTTCACTCTCTCTCTCCCCGTATATATATACATATATATATATATATATATATATATATATATATATATATATATTTATTATATATATTGTATTTTTTTTTAAGCATTTTTGAAGGTGCGCCGCTACTTCGCGGATTTTCAGTTTTCGCGGGTGGTCTCGGTCCCCATTAACCGCGATAACCGAGGGTTCACTGTACTCCATAAAATTTACAAAAAGCGAGGTGAAACACTCAACCAGGGCTGCTCTGCATGTTGTGCTGGGCCACCTGGAACAACAGCGGAGCTATGCAAGGATGCTCTTTGTGGACTACAGCTCGGCATTCAACACGATCATCCCAGACATCCTCGTCGCCAAACTGGACACTCTCGGCCTCCCTGCCCTCACACGCATCTGGATTAAGGACTTTCTGACCAACAGACCCCAGACTGTGTTGCTCGGCCCCTACACGTCCTCCACCCTCATGCTGAGCACCGGTTCCCCCCAAGGATGCGTGCTGAGCCCTCTCCTGTACGCCCTCTACACCTACGACTGCAGCCCGGCCCACGGCAACAACACCATCGTCAAGTTTGCTGACGACACGACAGTGGTCGGTCTGATCTCGGAAGGTGACGAGACAGCCTATAGAGAGGAGGTAGGGAGACTGACAACTTGGTGCAAGGACAACAGACTGCACCTTAACTCTGCTAAAACAAAGGAGATTGTCGTCGACTTCAGGAGGAACAAGACGCTGCCGCCCCCCCTCTGCATCGAAGGCGTGTGTGTGGAGAGGGTCCACACGTTCAAGTTCCTGGGAGTACAGATCTCCGATGACCTTTCTTGGAGTCACAACACCACAGCAGTGGTAAAGAAGGTCCGCCAACGTCTGCACTTCCTGAGAGTCCTCAGGAAATTCAACCTGGACAGGAAGCTGCTGCTGGCCTTCTACCACTCGTCCATCGAGAGCCTGCTGACGTACTGTGTCTCCACCTGGTACAGCGGCTGCACTGAGGCGGACAGAGTGAGGCTCCAGAGGACAGTCAAAACAGCGCAAAGGATTATTGGCTGCCCTCTCCCCTCGCTGTCGGACATCTACACCGCCCGGTGCCTCAGAAGGGCTCTCAACATCGTCAAAGACAATACCCACCCAAACTCACACCTGTTCGACCTGTTGCCCTCTGGCAGGCGCTACAGATGCATCAAATCAAGGACCAATAGACTGAGAAACAGTTTCTTTCCGAGAGCCATCTCCATACTGAACTCTCACACACACACGAGACCACCCTAACCTTGCAAAACAGCATTGTGATGTGTTTCTATATGCCCTATTCAGTACTGAATTCCATTGCACTGTCGTATTTATTTATCTAATTTATATATTGTCTGTATTATTGTTGTATTGCACTGGAGAGGGGAGCCCTCTAATCTCGTTGCACACTTGAGTACAATGACAATAAAGGGATTTCTATTTCTATTCTATTCTTTTTTTAACTTTTCTCGAGGGCCATGGCGAGCCATTTCAAAAAAGCTGCACAACTAACGTATAAAATATTGATAAATTTGCTCTGCCTGATGTGTGTGTAAAGTTTCACGAGTTGTCGTTCATATTTAGAACCTCATAATCAGCGTTGTTTTATTGCCGAACAGTGCAATGCCACTCCCACAACTTTTCACGAAAAAGGATGAATTTCGTATTGTGACATCCTCATGGCCGAAACAGTCATCCGAGCATATATGAGGGCGACCTTGTTGAGTTGCACGGAGAAAAACATCCGAGAAAATAACTTGTATTAGCTTTTACCAGTTGGTGGCGCTACTACTACGATGAAAAATAAGTTGGTAGATGTCTTCAGGGCTGAAGTATCCTCAAATGTGTACAACTTCGAGAAGATAGGATCATCTGAGTCATGTTGCCGGAGCTTTTGTTGCCACAAAGTACAATCGGATTTTTCAGCACCGTAATAGCCACGCCTTTTGCCAAAACGTCACAAAATTCGGCACAGAGTAAGATCATTGTCTTGAGTCTTTTCTGACTAATTTTCAGTCGGATTCGTCAAAAGGGCACCGTGCAGTACGTGAAAATTAAAATAAAAACAAATTTTTGATTCCACTTGGCGGCGCTGTGTGTATAACAAAATAATAACATTAAGATGTCTTCAGGTCGGGACGTTTTATTTACAGGTGAAGGTTTGGATTTTTAGGAGCATGTGCAGGGGCGTTATTAAGCATTCATTTATTTGTATTAGGTTCATTTTGTCTTCTTATTATTGATATTTGACTGATTCATTAAAAGCAGACAATTATGTTTTAGGTTAATTTTTTACCTGACATGTTTCGGCGAGTCTTTCGCCTTCTTCAGAGTGTCGCATGATGGTGTCTTGAGACCCGTCTTTATCAGCTGATGTTCCATGAGGGTGTGACTTACCTGTCAAAAAAATGAAAAATCAGAGCAGTAAAAGAACAAGCACAACATGAACATTACAAATCAGCAATCACTGACCACTGCAAAAGGGAAAACCACATCATGGACCGGGAGAAGGGCAGGGTCATCCGCACCGAAGAGAACAAACAACAGCGCTGGATCAGAGAGGCCATTGAGATCTGCAAGCGAGGCATAAAAACCATGAACAGAGACAAGGGAGCCTTCATCCTCTCTACCACCTGGAGCAGCATCTTGGCGGAGTGAACGGACAGCGGGGGGCGTGACTTGCCTTCATTCTTGTGACAGGTAAGTCACGCCCTCATGGAACATCAGCTGATAAAGACGGGCCACAAGACACCATCATGTGACACTCTGAAGAAGGCGAAAGACTTTTGTATTGTGACATCCTCAAGGCCGAAACACTCATCCGATCAAAAATAAGTTGGCAGCCGTCTTCAGGGCCTGAATATCCTCAAATGTGAAAAATTTCGAGAAGATGGATCATCTGAATCATTTTGCAGGAACTTTTGTTGCCACGGAGAATAATCAGACTCTGCGGCACCGTAATAGCCACGCCCTTCGAAGGAAAGTCACAAAAATAGGGATAGAGTAAGATCAATGTCTTGAGTCTTTTCTAGCCAATTTTCAATCGGATTCGTTAAAAGGGCACCGTGCAGGACGTCAAAATGTAAAAAATGATATTGATTGGCGCAAGGTGTATAACAGAATATAAACATATAGAAGTCTTCAGGTACCGACTCTTGATGTACATGTGAAGTTTTGGATTTTTAGCAGCATGTGCAAGAGAGTTATTAAGCATTTTGTCCATTGCGGCGAAGGAAATCTTAAGTGAAAACTTCGAAGCCCCGCCCCCGTCATATAGTATTTCGGAAACAAAAAATTTTAGCCCCAGTGTTTGTCCCAGGTCTTAAGATGCTACAGACAGAATTTTAAGGCAATCAGATGAAGCCTTTAGGATCAGGGTGCAAAAGAATGACCCCTGTAAACATGCAAAAAAGGGCAAAAGTCGGACTTTCAAAAATTCATAACTCACTTCCTGTTCATATTAGACGTTAAAATATCAAATTTTTCGCCATGCCCGATGAGACTGCCAAGTTTGGTGAATTTTTGTGCATGTTTCGGGGGTCAAAAATGCAATCGAACAATCGGAAAAATAATAATAATAATAATTTCTACAAAAACAACAGGGACTTCGCAGCGGTCGCTGCTCAGGCCCTAATAATAATAATAATAATAAAAGTATTAATATTTTCTACAAAAACAATAGGGACCTCGCAGCCGTCGCAGCTCGGGCCCTAATAACAATTTCTAGAAAAACAATAGGGACCTCGCAGCGGTCACTGCTCGGGCCCTAATAATAATAATAATAATAATTTCCACAAAAACAATGGGGACCTCGTAGCGGTCGCTGCTCGGGCCCTAATAATAATTTCTACATAAACAATAGGGACCTCGCCGCGGTCGCTGCTCGGGCCCCAATAATAATTTCTACACAAAGTCCATTGTGGTGACCCGCCCCTTTTAAGTAAATTCAAAATGGCCGACTTCCTGTAAAACCTAGCTCATTGCTCCAAGAGACTTTTTTGTAGGTCTTGGTCTTATACATACAGTGAACCCTCGCTACTTCGCGGTTCACCTTTCGCGGGTTCAGTGCTTCGCGGGTATAAAAAATATTCGGGGGCATTGTAGTTTCGCCGAGCGGCACGACGGGCGCTGGAGCGGTTAGACGGCCGGCGTGCGCCGAAGAAGAGCGTGGGCGAAGAGGAGAGTGGACGAAGAAGAGCACGTTCCCCCGGACACGATCGGTGGCGACGTTTCGCGCGGTTCGGACCGTACCAGAGCTCCGGCCGGCGTGCGTGGCAGTTAAGCCGTAGAGGAGCACCTTCCCCGGGCACGGGCGGTGCCAAGCGGCCCCTAAGTTTAACCGAATGGAAGCTCCGGAGGAGGAGGGCATGCTCGCGTCACAGTAAGCCGAAGAGGAGCACCTTCCCCGGGCACGGGCGGTTCCAAGCGGCCCCTAAGTTTAACCAAATGGAAGCTCCGGAGGAGGAGGGCATGCTCGCGTTACAGTAAGCCGAAGAGGAGCACCTTCGCCGGGCACGGGCGGTTCCAAGCGGCCCCTAAGTTTAACCGAATGGAAGCTCCGGAGGAGGCGGGCATGCTCGCGTCACAGTAAGCCGAAGAGGAGCACCTTCCCCGGGCACGGGCGGTGCCAAGCGGCCCCTAAGTTTAACCGAATGGAAGCTCCGGGGGAGGAGGGTGGGCGTGTGTCACAGTTAAGCCGAATTGGAGCACCTCTTCCGCCCGGGCACGAGCGGAGCGCGAAGCTGTCAGTTATGAATGAATAAATGAATAAATAAATAAATAAATAAAGAATGGCACATTTCATTTCACAGGGCACACCAGACGGCGTACCAGCAGGTAAAAGTCTGAGTAATTAAATAAATACAAAAAGAATGGCTGGGGAATAAAAAAATAATACGTTTTAATAATAATTTGTTTTTTTTGTTATAACATGAATTTCACTCTCTCTCTCCCCGTATATGTATATATATATATATATATATATATATATATATATATATATATATATATATATATATATTTATATATTTATTATATATATTGTATTTTTTTTTTAAGCATTTTTGAAGGTGCGCCGCTACTTCGCGGATTTTCAGTTTTCGCGGGTGGTCTCGGTCCCCATTAACCGCGATAACCGAGGGTTCACTGTACTCCATAAAATTTACAAAAAGCGAGGTGAAACACTCAACCAGGGCTGCTCTGCATGTTGTGCTGTGCCACCTGGAACAACAGCGGAGCTATGCAAGGATGCTCTTTGTGGACTACAGCTCGGCATTCAACACGATCATCCCAGACATCCTCGTCGCCAAACTGGACACTCTCGGCCTCCCTGCCCTCACACGCATCTGGATTAAGGACTTTCTGACCAACAGACCCCAGACTGTGTTGCTCGGCCCCTACACGTCCTCCACCCTCATGCTGAGCACCGGTTCCCCCCAAGGATGCGTGCTGAGCCCTCTCCTGTACGCCCTCTACACCTACGACTGCAGCCCGGCCCACGGCAACAACACCATCGTCAAGTTTGCTGACGACACGACAGTGGTCGGTCTGATCTCGGAAGGTGACGAGACAGCCTATAGAGAGGAGGTAGGGAGACTGACAACTTGGTGCAAGGACAACAGACTGCACCTTAACTCTGCTAAAACAAAGGAGATTGTCGTCGACTTCAGGAGGAACAAGACGCTGCCGCCCCCCCTCTGCATCGAAGGCGTGTGTGTGGAGAGGGTCCACACGTTCAAGTTCCTGGGAGTACAGATCTCCGATGACCTTTCTTGGAGTCACAACACCACAGCAGTGGTAAAGAAGGTCCGCCAACGTCTGCACTTCCTGAGAGTCCTCAGGAAATTCAACCTGGACAGGAAGCTGCTGCTGGCCTTCTACCACTCGTCCATCGAGAGCCTGCTGACGTACTGTGTCTCCACCTGGTACAGCGGCTGCACTGAGGCGGACAGAGTGAGGCTCCAGAGGACAGTCAAAACAGCGCAAAGGATTATTGGCTGCCCTCTCCCCTCGCTGTCGGACATCTACACCGCCCGGTGCCTCAGAAGGGCTCTCAACATCGTCAAAGACAATACCCACCCAAACTCACACCTGTTCGACCTGTTGCCCTCTGGCAGGCGCTACAGATGCATCAAATCAAGGACCAATAGACTGAGAAACAGTTTCTTTCCGAGAGCCATCTCCATACTGAACTCTCACACACACACGAGACCACCCTAACCTTGCAAAACAGCATTGTGATGTGTTTCTATATGCCCTATTCAGTACTGAATTCCATTGCACTGTCGTATTTATTTATCTAATTTATATATTGTCTGTATTATTGTTGTATTGCACTGGAGAGGGGAGCCCTCTAATCTCGTTGCACACTTGAGTACAATGACAATAAAGGGATTTCTATTTCTATTCTATTCTTTTTTTAACTTTTCTCGAGGGCCATGGCGAGCCATTTCAAAAAAGCTGCACAACTAACGTATAAAATATTGATAAATTTGCTCTGCCTGATGTGTGTGTAAAGTTTCACGAGTTGTCGTTCATATTTAGAACCTCATAATCAGCGTTGTTTTATTGCCGAACAGTGCAATGCCACTCCCACAACTTTTCACGAAAAAGGATGAATTTCGTATTGTGACATCCTCATGGCCGAAACAGTCATCCGAGCATATATGAGGGCGACCTTGTTGAGTTGCACGGAGAAAAACATCCAAGAAAATAACTTGTATTAGCTTTTACCAGTTGGTGGCGCTACTACTACGATGAAAAATAAGTTGGTAGATGTCTTCAGGGCTGAAGTATCCTCAAATGTGTACAACTTCGAGAAGATAGGATCATCTGAGTCATGTTGCCGGAGCTTTTGTTGCCACAAAGTACAATCGGATTTTTCAGCACCGTAATAGCCACGCCTTTTGCCAAAACGTCACAAAATTCGGCACAGAGTAAGATCATTGTCTTGAGTCTTTTCTGACTAATTTTCAGTCGGATTCGTCAAAAGGGCACCGTGCAGTACGTGAAAATTAAAATAAAAACAAATTTTTGATTCCACTTGGCGGCGCTGTGTGTATAACAAAATAATAACATTAAGATGTCTTCAGGTCGGGACGTTTTATTTACAGGTGAAGGTTTGGATTTTTAGGAGCATGTGCAGGGGCGTTATTAAGCATTCATTTATTTGTATTAGGTTCATTTTGTCTTCTTATTATTGATATTTGACTGATTCATTAAAAGCAGACAATTATGTTTTAGGTTAATTTTTTACCTGACATGTTTCGGCGAGTCTTTCGCCTTCTTCAGAGTGTCGCATGATGGTGTCTTGAGACCCGTCTTTATCAGCTGATGTTCCATGAGGGTGTGACTTACCTGTCAAAAAAATGAAAAATCAGAGCAGTAAAAGAACAAGCACAACATGAACATTACAAATCAGCAATCACTGACCACTGCAAAAGGGAAAACCACATCATGGACCGGGAGAAGGGCAGGGTCATCCGCACCGAAGAGAACAAACAACAGCGCTGGATCAGAGAGGCCATTGAGATCTGCAAGCGAGGCATAAAAACCATGAACAGAGACAAGGGAGCCTTCATCCTCTCTACCACCTGGAGCAGCATCTTGGCGGAGTGAACGGACAGCGGGGGGCGTGACTTGCCTTCATTCTTGTGACAGGTAAGTCACGCCCTCATGGAACATCAGCTGATAAAGACGGGCCACAAGACACCATCATGTGACACTCTGAAGAAGGCGAAAGACTTTCGTATTGTGACATCCTCAAGGCCTAAACACTCATCCGATCAAAAATAAGTTGGCAGCCGTCTTCAGGGCCTGAATATCCTCAAATGTGAAAAATTTCGAGAAGATGGATCATCTGAATCATTTTGCAGGAACTTTTGTTGCCACGGAGAATAATCAGACTCTGCGGCACCGTAATAGCCACGCCCTTCGAAGGAAAGTCACAAAAATAGGGATAGAGTAAGATCAATGTCTTGAGTCTTTTCTAGCCAATTTTCAATCGGATTCGTTAAAAGGGCACCGTGCAGGACGTCAAAATGTAAAAAATGATATTGATTGGCGCAAGGTGTATAACAGAATATAAACATATAGATGTCTTCAGGTACCGACTCTTGATGTACATGTGAAGTTTTGGATTTTTAGCAGCATGTGCAAGAGAGTTATTAAGCATTTTGTCCATTGCGGCGAAGGAAATCTTAAGTGAAAACTTCGAAGCCCCGCCCCCGTCATATAGTATTGCGGAAACAAAAAATTTTAGCCCCAGTGTTTGTCCCAGGTCTTAAGATGCTACAGACAGAATTTTAAGGCAATCAGATGAAGCCTTTAGGATCAGGGTGCAAAAGAATGACCCCTGTAAACATGCAAAAAAGGGCAAAAGTCGGACTTTCAAAAATTCATAACTCACTTCCTGTTCATATTAGACGTTAAAATATCAAATTTTTCGCCATGCCCGATGAGACTGCCAAGTTTGGTGAATTTTTGTGCATGTTTCGGGGGTCAAAAATGCAATCGAACAATCGGAAAAATAATAATAATAATAATTTCTACAAAAACAACAGGGACTTCGCAGCGGTCGCTGCTCAGGCCCTAATAATAATAATAATAATAAAAGTATTAATATTTTCTACAAAAACAATAGGGACCTCGCAGCCGTCGCAGCTCGGGCCCTAATAACAATTTCTAGAAAAACAATAGGGACCTCGCAGCGGTCACTGCTCGGGCCCGAATAATAATAATAATAATAATTTCCACAAAAACAATGGGGACCTCGTAGCGGTCGCTGCTCGGGCCCTAATAATAATTTCTACATAAACAATAGGGACCTCGCCGCGGTCGCTGCTCGGGCCCCAATAATAATTTCTACACAAAGTCCATTGTGGTGACCCGCCCCTTTTAAGTAAATTCAAAATGGCCGACTTCCTGTAAAACCTAGCTCATTGCTCCAAGAGACTTTTTTGTAGGTCTTGGTCTTATACATACAGTGAACCCTCGCTACTTCGCGGTTCACCTTTCGCGGGTTCAGTGCTTCGCGGGTATAAAAAATATTCGGGGGCATTGTAGTTTCGCCGAGCGCTGGAGCGGTTAGACGGCCGGCTTGCGCCGAAGAAGAGCGTGGGCGAAGAGGAGAGTGGACGAAGAAGAGCACGTTCCCCCGGACACGATCGGTGGCGACGTTTCGCGCGGTTCGGACCGTACCAGAGCTCCGGCCGGCGTGCGTGGCAGTTAAGCCGTAGAGGAGCACCTTCCCCGGGCACGGGCGGTGCCAAGCGGCCCCTAAGTTTAACCGAATGGAAGCTCCGGAGGAGGAGGGCATGCTCGCGTCACAGTAAGCCGAAGAGGAGCACCTTCCCCGGGCACGGGCGGTTCCAAGCGGCCCCTAAGTTTAACCAAATGGAAGCTCCGGAGGAGGAGGGCATGCTCGCGTTACAGTAAGCCGAAGAGGAGCACCTTCGCCGGGCACGGGCGGTTCCAAGCGGCCCCTAAGTTTAACCGAATGGAAGCTCCGGAGGAGGCGGGCATGCTCGCGTCACAGTAAGCCGAAGAGGAGCACCTTCCCCGGGCACGGGCGGTGCCAAGCGGCCCCTAAGTTTAACCGAATGGAAGCTCCGGGGGAGGAGGGTGGGCGTGTGTCACAGTTAAGCCGAATTGGAGCACCTCTTCCGCCCGGGCACGAGCGGAGCGCGAAGCTGTCAGTTATGAATGAATAAATGAATAAATAAATAAATAAAGAATGGCACATTTCATTTCACAGGGCACACCAGACGGCGTACCAGCAGGTAAAAGTCTGAGTAATTAAATAAATACAAAAAGAATGGCTGGGGAATAAAAAAATAATACGTTTTAATAATAATTTGTTTTTTTTGTTATAACATGAATTTCACTCTCTCTCTCCCCGTATATATATATATATATATATATATATATATATATATATATATATATATATATATATTATATATTTATTATATATATTGTATTTTTTTTTTAAGCATTTTTGAAGGTGCGCCGCTACTTCGCGGATTTTCAGTTTTCGCGGGTGGTCTCGGTCCCCATTAACCGCGATAACCGAGGGTTCACTGTACTCCATAAAATTTACAAAAAGCGAGGTGAAACACTCAACCAGGGCTGCTCTGCATGTTGTGCTGGGCCACCTGGAACAACAGCGGAGCTATGCAAGGATGCTCTTTGTGGACTACAGCTCGGCATTCAACACGATCATCCCAGACATCCTCGTCGCCAAACTGGACACTCTCGGCCTCCCTGCCCTCACACGCATCTGGATTAAGGACTTTCTGACCAACAGACCCCAGACTGTGTTGCTCGGCCCCTACACGTCCTCCACCCTCATGCTGAGCACCGGTTCCCCCCAAGGATGCGTGCTGAGCCCTCTCCTGTACGCCCTCTACACCTACGACTGCAGCCCGGCCCACGGCAACAACACCATCGTCAAGTTTGCTGACGACACGACAGTGGTCGGTCTGATCTCGGAAGGTGACGAGACAGCCTACAGAGAGGAGGTAGGGAGACTGACAACTTGGTGCAAGGACAACAGACTGCACCTTAACTCTGCTAAAACAAAGGAGATTGTCGTCGACTTCAGGAGGAACAAGACGCTGCCGCCCCCCCTCTGCATCGAAGGCGTGTGTGTGGAGAGGGTCCACACGTTCAAGTTCCTGGGAGTACAGATCTCTGATGACCTTTCTTGGAGTCACAACACCACAGCAGTGGTAAAGAAGGTCCGCCAACGTCTGCACTTCCTGAGAGTCCTCAGGAAATTCAACCTGGACAGGAAGCTGCTGCTGGCCTTCTACCACTCGTCCATCGAGAGCCTGCTGACGTACTGTGTCTCCACCTGGTACAGCGGCTGCACTGAGGCGGACAGAGTGAGGCTCCAGAGGACAGTCAAAACAGCGCAAAGGATTATTGGCTGCCCTCTCCCCTCGCTGTCGGACATCTACACCGCCCGGTGCCTCAGAAGGGCTCTCAACATCGTCAAAGACAATACCCACCCAAACTCACACCTGTTCGACCTGTTGCCCTCTGGCAGGCGCTACAGATGCATCAAATCAAGGACCAATAGACTGAGAAACAGTTTCTTCCGAGAGCCATCTCCATACTGAACTCTCACACACACACGAGACCACCCTAACCTTGCAAAACAGCATTGTGATGTGTTTCTATATGCCCAATTCAGTACTGAATTCCATTGCACTGTCTTATTTATTTATCTAATTTATATATTGTCTGTATTATTGTTGTATTGCACTGGAGAGGGGAGCCCTCTAATCTCGTTGCACACTTGAGTACAATGACAATAAAGGGATTTCTATTTCTATTCTATTCTTTTTTTAACTTTTCTCGAGGGCCATGGCGAGCCATTTCAAAAAAGCTGCACAACTAACGTATAAAATATTGATAGATTTGCTCTGCCTGATGTGTGTGTAAAGTTTCACGAGTTGTCGTTCATATTTAGAACCTCATAATCAGCGTTGTTTTATTGCCGAACAGTGCAATGCCACTCCCACAACTTTTCACGAAAAAGGATGAATTTCGTATTGTGACATCCTCATGGCCGAAACAGTCATCCGAGCATATATGAGGGCGACCTTGTTGAGTTGCACGGAGAAAAACATCCAAGAAAATAACTTGTATTAGCTTTTACCAGTTGGTGGTGCTACTACTACGATGAAAAATAAGTTGGTAGATGTCTTCAGGGCTGAAGTATCCTCAAATGTGTACAACTTTGAGAAGATAGGATCATCTGAGTCATGTTGCCGGAGCTTTTGTTGCCACAAAGTACAATCGGATTTTTCAGCACCGTAATAGCCACGCCTTTTGCCAAAACGTCACAAAATTCGGCACAGAGTAAGATCATTGTCTTGAGTCTTTTCTGACTAATTTTCAGTCGGATTCGTCAAAAGGGCACCGTGCAGTACGTGAAAATTAAAATAAAAACACATTTTTTATTCCACTTGGCGGCGCTGTGTGTATAACAAAATAATAACATTAAGATGTCTTCAGGTCGGGACATTTTATTTACAGGTGAAGGTTTGGATTTTTAGGAGCATGTGCAGGGGAGTTATTAAGCATTCATTTATTTGTATTAGGTTCATTTTGTCTTCTTATTATTGATATTTGACAGATTCATTAAAAGCAGACAATTATGTTTTAGGTTAATTTTTTACCTGACATGTTTCGGCGAGTCTTTCGCCTTCTTCAGAGTGTCGCATGATGGTGTCTTGAGACCCGTCTTTATCAGCTGATGTTCCATGAGGGTGTGAATTACCTGTCAAAAAAATGAAAAATCATAGCAGTAAAAGAACAAGCACAACATGAACATTACAAATCAGCAATCACTGACCACTGCAAAAGGGAAAACCACATCATGGACCGGGAGAAGGGCAGGGTCATCCGCACCGAAGAGAACAAACAACAGCGCTGGATCAGAGAGGCCATTGAGATCTGCAAGCGAGGCATAAAAACCATGAACAGAGACAAGGGAGCCTTCATCCTCTCTACCACCTGGAGCAGCATCTTGGCGGAGTGAACGGACAGCGGGGGGCGTGACTTGCCTTCATTCTTGTGACAGGTAAGTCACGCCCTCATGGAACATCAGCTGATAAAGACGGGTCACAAGACACCATCATGTGACACTCTGAAGAAGGCGAAAGACTTTCGTATTGTGACATCCTCAAGGCCTAAACACTCATCCGAGCAAATATAAGGTAGATTTTGTTAACCTGCCCGGAGAAAAACATCAACGAAAATAATTTGTATTTGTTTTAACCAGTTGGTGGCGCTACCACTGCGATCAAAAATAAGTTGGCAGCCGTCTTCAGGGCCTGAATATCCTCAAATGTGAAAAATTTCGAGAAGGTGGATCATCTGAATCATTTTGCAGGAACTTTTGTTGCCACGGAGAATAATCAGACTCTGCGGCACCGCAATAGCCACGCCCTTCGAAGGAAAGTCACAAAAATAGGGATAGAGTAAGATCAATGTCTTGAGTCTTTTCTAGCCAATTTTCAATCGGATTCGTTAAAAGGGCACCGTGCAGTACGTCAAAATGTAAAAAATGATATTGATTGGCGCAAGGTGTATAACAGAATATAAACATATAGATGTCTTCAGGTACCGACTCTTTATGTATATGTGAAGTTTTGGATTTTTAGCAGCATGTGCAGGAGAGTTATTAAGCATTTTGTCCATTGCGGCGAAGGAAATCTTAAGTGAAAACTTTGAAGCCCCGCCCCCGTCATATAGTATTTCGGAAACAAAAGATTTTAGCCCCAGTGTTTGTCCCAGGTCTTAAGATGCTACAGACAGAATTTTAAGGCAATCAGATGAAGCCTTTAGGATCAGGGTGCAAAAGAATGACCCCTGTAAACATGCAAAAAAGGGCAAAAGTCGGACTTTCAAAAATTCATAACTCACTTCCTGTTCATATTAGACGTTAAAATATCAAATTTCTCGCCATGCCCGATGAGACTGCCAAGTTTGGTGAGTTTTTGTGCATGTTTCGGGGGTCAAAAATGCAATCGTACAATCGGAAAAATAATAATAATAATAATTTCTACAAAAACAACAGGGACTTCGCAGCGGTCGCTGCTCAGGCCCTAATAATAATAATAATAATAATAATAAAAGTAATAATATTTTCTACAAAAACAATAGGGACCTCGCAGCCGTCGTAGCTCGGGCCCTAATAACAATTTCTAGAAAAACAATAGGGACCTCGCAGCGGTCACTGCTCGGGCCCTAATAATAATAATAATAATAAAAATTTCCACAAAAACAATGGGGACCTCGTAGCGGTCGCTGCTCGGGCCCTAATAATAATTTCTACATAAACAATAGGGACCTCGCCGCAGTCGCGGCTCGGGCCCCAATAATAATTTCTACACAAAGTCCATTGTGGTGACCCGCCCCCTTTTAATAAATTCAAAATGGCCGACTTCCTGTAAAACCTAGCTCATTGCTCCAAGAGACTTTTTTGTAGGTCTTGGTCTTATACATACAGTGAACCCTCGCTACTTCGCGGTTCACCTTTCGCGGGTTCAGTGCTTCGCGGGTATAAAAAATATTCGGGGGCATTGTAGTTTCGCCGAGCGGCACGACGGGGCGCTGGAGCGGTTAGACGGCCGGCGTGCGCCGAAGAAGAGCGTGGGCGAAGAGAAGAGTGGACGAAGAAGAGCACGTTCCCCCGGACACGATCGGTGGCGACGTTTCGCGCGGTTCGGACCGTACCAGAGCTCCGGCCGGCGTGCGTGGCAGTTAAGCCGTAGAGGAGCACCTTCCCCGGGCACGGGCGGTGCCAAGCGGCCCCTAAGTTTAACCGAATGGAAGCTCCGGAGGAGGAGGGCATGCTCGCGTCACAGTAAGCCGAAGAGGAGCACCTTCCCCGGGCACGGGCGGTTCCAAGCGGCCCCTAAGTTTAACCGAATGGAAGCTCCGGAGGAGGAGGGCATGCTCGCGACACAGTAAGCCGAAGAGGAGCACCTTCCCCGGGCACGGGCGGTGCCAAGCGGCCCCTAAGTTTAACCGAATGGAAGCTCCGGGGGAGGAGGGTGGGCGTGTGTCACAGTTAAGCCGAATTGGAGCACCTCTTCCGCCCGGGCACGAGCGGAGCGCGAAGCTGTCAGTTATGAATGAATAAATGAATAAATAAATAAATAAATAAAGAATGGCACCTTTCATTTCACAGGGCACACCAGACGGCGTACCAGCAGGTAAAAGTCTGAGTAATTAAATAAATACAAAAAGAATGGCTTGGGAATAAAAAAATAATACGTTTTAATAATAATTTGTTTTTTTTGTTATAACATGAATTTCACTCTCTCTCTCCCCGTATATATATATATATATATATATATATTTATATATTTATTATATATATTGTATTTTTTTTTAAGCATTTTTGAAGGTGCGCCGCTACTTCGCGGATTTTCAGTTTTCGCGGGTGGTCTCGGTCCCCATTAACCGCGATAACCGAGGGTTCACTGTACTCCATAAAATTTACAAAAAGCGAGGTGAAACACTCAACCAGGGCTGCTCTGCATGTTGTGCTGGGCCACCTGGAACAACAGCGGAGCTATGCAAGGATGCTCTTTGTGGACTTCAGCTCGGCATTCAACACGATCATCCCAGACATCCTCGTCGCCAAACTGGACACTCTCGGCCTCCCTGCCCTCACACGCATCTGGATTAAGGACTTTCTGACCAACAGACCCCAGACTGTGTTGCTCGGCCCCTACACGTCCTCCACCCTCATGCTGAGCACCGGTTCCCCCCAAGGATGCGTGCTGAGCCCTCTCCTGTACGCCCTCTACACCTACGACTGCAGCCCGGCCCACGGCAACAACACCATCGTCAAGTTTGCTGACGACACGACAGTGGTCGGTCTGATCTCGGAAGGTGACGAGACAGCCTATAGAGAGGAGGTAGGGAGACTGACAACTTGGTGCAAGGACAACAGACTGCACCTTAACTCTGCTAAAACAAAGGAGATTGTCGTCGACTTCAGGAGGAACAAGACGCTGCCGCCCCCCCTCTGCATCGAAGGCGTGTGTGTGGAGAGGGTCCACACGTTCAAGTTCCTGGGAGTACAGATCTCCGATGACCTTTCTTGGAGTCACAACACCACAGCAGTGGTAAAGAAGGTCCGCCAACGTCTGCACTTCCTGAGAGTCCTCAGGAAATTCAACCTGGACAGGAAGCTGCTGCTGGCCTTCTACCAC
This sequence comes from Idiotropiscis lumnitzeri, assembly GCF_059441095.1. Taxonomy (NCBI): domain Eukaryota; kingdom Metazoa; phylum Chordata; class Actinopteri; order Syngnathiformes; family Syngnathidae; genus Idiotropiscis; species Idiotropiscis lumnitzeri. The sequence continues at coordinate 362,339 of NW_028283654.1, forward strand.
TCGTCCATCGAGAGCCTGCTGACGTACTGTGTCTCCACCTGGTACAGCGGCTGCACTGAGGCGGACAGAGTGAGGCTCCAGAGGACAGTCAAAACAGCGCAAAGGATTATTGGCTGCCCTCTCCCCTCGCTGTCGGACATCTACACCGCCCGGTGCCTCAGAAGGGCTCTCAACATCGTCAAAGACAATACCCACCCAAACTCACACCTGTTCGACCTGTTGCCCTCTGGCAGGCGCTACAGATGCATCAAATCAAGGACCAATAGACTGAGAAACAGTTTCTTTCCGAGAGCCATCTCCATACTGAACTCTCACACACACACACGAGACCACCCTAACCTTGCAAAACAGCATTGTGATGTGTTTCTATATGCCCTATTCAGTACTGAATTCCATTGCACTGTCTTATTTATTTATCTAATTTATATATTGTCTGTATTATTGTTGTATTGCACTGGAGAGGGGAGCCCTCTAATCTCGTTGCACACTTGAGTACAATGACAATAAAGGGATTTCTATTTCTATTCTATTCTTTTTTTAACTTTTCTCGAGGGCCATGGCGAGCCATTTCAAAAAAGCTGCACAACTAACGTATAAAATATTGATAAATTTGCTCTGCCTGATGTGTGTGTAAAGTTTCACGAGTTGTCGTTCATATTTAGAACCTCATAATCAGCGTTGTTTTATTGCCGAACAGTGCAATGCCACTCCCACAACTTTTCACGAAAAAGGATGAATTTCGTATTGTGACATCCTCATGGCCGAAACAGTCATCCGAGCATATATGAGGGCGACCTTGTTGAGTTGCACGGAGAAAAACATCCAAGAAAATAACTTGTATTAGCTTTTACCAGTTGGTGGCGCTACTACTACGATGAAAAATAAGTTGGTAGATGTCTTCAGGGCTGAAGTATCCTCAAATGTGTACAACTTCGAGAAGATAGGATCATCTGAGTCATGTTGCCGGAGCTTTTGTTGCCACAAAGTACAATCGGATTTTTCAGCACCGTAATAGCCACGCCTTTTGCCAAAACGTCACAAAATTCGGCACAGAGTAAGATCATTGTCTTGAGTCTTTTCTGACTAATTTTCAGTCGGATTCGTCAAAAGGGCACCGTGCAGTACGTGAAAATTAAAATAAAAACAAATTTTTGATTCCACTTGGCGGCGCTGTGTGTATAACAAAATAATAACATTAAGATGTCTTCAGGTCGGGACGTTTTATTTACAGGTGAAGGTTTGGATTTTTAGGAGCATGTGCAGGGGCGTTATTAAGCATTCATTTATTTGTATTAGGTTCATTTTGTCTTCTTATTATTGATATTTGACTGATTCATTAAAAGCAGACAATTATGTTTTAGGTTAATTTTTTACCTGACATGTTTCGGCGAGTCTTTCGCCTTCTTCAGAGTGTCGCATGATGGTGTCTTGAGACCCGTCTTTATCAGCTGATGTTCCATGAGGGTGTGACTTACCTGTCAAAAAAATGAAAAATCAGAGCAGTAAAAGAACAAGCACAACATGAACATTACAAATCAGCAATCACTGACCACTGCAAAAGGGAAAACCACATCATGGACCGGGAGAAGGGCAGGGTCATCCGCACCGAAGAGAACAAACAACAGCGCTGGATCAGAGAGGCCATTGAGATCTGCAAGCGAGGCATAAAAACCATGAACAGAGACAAGGGAACCTTCATCCTCTCTACCACCTGGAGCAGCATCTTGGCGGAGTGAACGGACAGCGGGGGGCGTGACTTGCCTTCATTCTTGTGACAGGTAAGTCACGCCCTCATGGAACATCAGCTGATAAAGACGGGCCACAAGACACCATCATGTGACACTCTGAAGAAGGCGAAAGACTTTCGTATTGTGACATCCTCAAGGCCTAAACACTCATCCGATCAAAAATAAGTTGGCAGCCGTCTTCAGGGCCTGAATATCCTCAAATGTGAAAAATTTCGAGAAGATGGATCATCTGAATCATTTTGCAGGAACTTTTGTTGCCACGGAGAATAATCAGACTCTGCGGCACCGTAATAGCCACGCCCTTCGAAGGAAAGTCACAAAAATAGGGATAGAGTAAGATCAATGTCTTGAGTCTTTTCTAGCCAATTTTCAATCGGATTCGTTAAAAGGGCACCGTGCAGGACGTCAAAATGTAAAAAATGATATTGATTGGCGCAAGGTGTATAACAGAATATAAACATATAGATGTCTTCAGGTACCGACTCTTGATGTACATGTGAAGTTTTGGATTTTTAGCAGCATGTGCAAGAGAGTTATTAAGCATTTTGTCCATTGCGGCGAAGGAAATCTTAAGTGAAAACTTCGAAGCCCCGCCCCCGTCATATAGTATTTCGGAAACAAAAAATTTTAGCCCCAGTGTTTGTCCCAGGTCTTAAGATGCTACAGACAGAATTTTAAGGCAATCAGATGAAGCCTTTAGGATCAGGGTGCAAAAGAATGACCCCTGTAAACATGCAAAAAAGGGCAAAAGTCGGACTTTCAAAAATTCATAACTCACTTCCTGTTCATATTAGACGTTAAAATATCAAATTTTTCGCCATGCCCGATGAGACTGCCAAGTTTGGTGAATTTTTGTGCATGTTTCGGGGGTCAAAAATGCAATCGAACAATCGGAAAAATAATAATAATAATAATTTCTACAAAAACAACAGGGACTTCGCAGCGGTCGCTGCTCAGGCCCTAATAATAATAATAATAATAAAAGTATTAATATTTTCTACAAAAACAATAGGGACCTCGCAGCCGTCGCAGCTCGGGCCCTAATAACAATTTCTAGAAAAACAATAGGGACCTCGCAGCGGTCACTGCTCGGGCCCGAATAATAATAATAATAATAATTTCCACAAAAACAATGGGGACCTCGTAGCGGTCGCTGCTCGGGCCCTAATAATAATTTCTACATAAACAATAGGGACCTCGCCGCGGTCGCTGCTCGGGCCCCAATAATAATTTCTACACAAAGTCCATTGTGGTGACCCGCCCCTTTTAAGTAAATTCAAAATGGCCGACTTCCTGTAAAACCTAGCTCATTGCTCCAAGAGACTTTTTTTGTAGGTCTTGGTCTTATACATACAGTGAACCCTCGCTACTTCGCGGTTCACCTTTCGTGGGTTCAGTGCTTCGCGGGTCTAAAAAATATTCGGGGGCATTGTAGTTTCGCCGAGCGGCACGACAGGGCGCTGGAGCGGTTAGACGGCCGGCGTGCGCCGAAGAAGAGCGTGGGCGAAGAGGAGAGTGGACGAAGAAGAGCACGTTCCCCCGGACACGATCGGTGGCGACGTTTCGCGCGGTTCGGACCGTACCAGAGCTCCGGCCGGCGTGCGTGGCAGTTAAGCCGTAGAGGAGCACCTTCCTGTTAAGGATGTTTCTATCAAAACAAGCCTGAACAAATGAATCAACCAGCCAAGATTGTCTGTCATTTACGCGCGGGGCAGCCCTCGAACTCCGAGGCGAAGCCAGCGTGTTCGACTGCACACATGGTTTTTATTTGCATCAGCATAAGCAATTTGAATATGCAATACATACAGAATGGAAAACTTGACATTTGACTCCATCCCACTTGCCCACCCTCTTCCTGCCTATTCTAACGGTTTCAGCTTACAAGACACCTTTTGTTCATACTTCTGCTTATTCTAACAGCAAAAGTTCACTCTGAACTTCATTTGACCTGTGTAGTGTATTTTCACAAGGCTTAACGTGTTGAACTTATTTTATGGCCATGACGATATTGTTGCTTTAGAAATACCAAGCCTTGTGTTGGACCTCCCTAAATGCAGAAGTTACAGCCTTAAGAGGCCTCGGGCCCCAACATTATCTACGAAGGGTTAAAGAGGTCATCAACACCCCAAGGGAGGTGTTTACAGAAAAGGGTTCTGGCGTTGGGGAGTCACATTCGCGAGGAGGCCGTACCTGGCACCCGTAGCTGTCGAAAGTTTAATTAGAGGCCAGAAAGATACGAATGCATGTGCAACAAAGGGGGCCTGTAAGATTAGTTATAGTTTGAAACTTGCTAAGATGACAAACTAAACAACAAAACTAACAGATGAACATACAAACTTAAATTTCTTTAACATATCCCTCCTGTTTATCAAGTTTCAAATCTCATCATCAAAGGCTGTCGCTTGAGGGGGGAGAAAAACTACCCAAAAACTCAAAAATTCTTGGAGAAAAGGGTAGAAACCCATGCCCCGAACGAGAAGCCCAAAAAAATAATAACAATTAAAAGATAATAAAGCAAAGCTAATGCAGTTTTTGGTCCAATACATGTATGTACAAAATAAACCCGGAACATCAAACATTCACAACTGCAACTCTTTTCTGTGATGCAAGTTACATGAATCAGTGACCTTGAGCGTTTTTTCAGAGGCTGCAGGTTTTATTTGATGTGCGTGTAGTCAGCAGTCTGCGCCTGTGCAACTCGTCTGCGTTTGACGTTGTCCTGGTCTCGAGGTTGTGCGCTGACCAGGCACAGCCCTGCAAGGAAGTAGATGATGCATCTGGTCGACAGGGCAGTGCCCAGTTGCTGTTCGGCGGCTTGCTCCATCCTTCCGAGAGGGGTGTGTTTGCCACGGAAAACCCTCTTTCCAACTGTGGTCTTTTGTTGGTACATTGGAGTGTACGTGGTGGAGATCCTCTCCAAGGGACTTGCGTCGCTCAGCCTTCAGCAGGGACCGGAGAAGCTTGCACTGCGACTGATGGTTCCAGCCGCCACGCCCCTCGACCTTTGCTGCCGTCGGGGTCACTGCAATCACCTGATGAGGGCCGTCCCAGCGTTCACTGTCCCAACGAGGTCGTTTCAGCACCTTGAGGAAGAGTTGGTCTCCCACATGGACGTGGTTTATCTGTGGATCAAAACACACTGGCCAGTAATTGTGGTCAAACATGTCTTTCATGTGGACTGGGACAGATGTGCCAGTCGCTGGTGGTTCTGATGAACCTGAGAGTCTATGTGTGAGGCCATATAGGATAAAAAGGGGATAGTGTCCTTCCTTCGGCTGGCACTATCCTCATTGCTGTGATTGAAACACAGTCTGGCCATTGTCTCTTTTTTTTTTCTTTGTCTTGATAAGTCAGTTCCATTCGTGCGTTCCACAAGTCCTGCAGACTGTATGCAAAATGACGCTTTGAGTCAATTTTGCAACAACTGTCCCACTTGTTACAAACATTATTCACAAAATGCATCATTTTCACTTTAAATCACTCTTGAAATTCCAAATGTCAGGATAATTCGATTACACAAGACTTTTTCCAACTGTTTTAACATCATCATGTGTTATTGGAAACAACGTAATCCATTTTGAAAACACATTAATTATAACCAAACAATATTGCAACCCAAACAACTAACACTTTGTCTAAAAAAAAGTTTTTTGTTGAAAAGTCTATATGTGGGAACAATTTCATATCATACTTCCCCCTGTTGACACACATGTGTCACTCATGTTACTCCTCAGCCTACTTCCATCTGCACAATATCAGTCAACACCGCCCCTCCCTTTTTCCCTCATCCACTTCTATTCTGGTCCAAGTCGAGTCAAGTCAATTTTATGTGTATAGCCCTTAATCACAGACAGTCTCAAAGGGCTTTACATAACCACAATCAACATCCACTGATCTTAACCCCCAGGAGGGCAAGGAAAAACTCAAAACCCCATTGGGGGAAAAGTGAAAAAACTTGAGAAGGGACCACAGATGGGGGGGAAACCCCCTTCCAGGATGACCAGGCTGCTTTGGATGCCAAGTGGGCAACATTTGACACATACAATGATGCTATACAATGTTAGATGAGATAATGTGAGAGTCAATTAAATGAAGTGCTGCAGGAAGATGACTTTAGTGGAGTGGGTCCTCATCCAGGACCGTAATCGCCATGGCAGCATATCCGAGGTTGAGCCTTTGATCTTGAAATAGTCAGTTTGGGGTAAATTCAGAACAGCCACTTCCAAGTGAATCACCATCACCTAATTCCCAAGCTGTGGAATTGGGAACAGAAAAAAAAGAACAGAAATAGTAAACAGGCCAACAAGTAGTTCAACGAAGTGCTGAAATATAGGGAAATCAGAAGAGGTGCTGCATGAAGACGACTTCGGCAGAGCAGGTCCCTCCCCGGTTGGTCAGTGCCGTAATCTTCATAGCAGGTCACCATCACCTAATTCCCAAGCAGGGGAAGAGGGGGCAGAAAAGAGGAGAAGCGGCAGTAAACAGGCCAACAAATAATTAAATTAGATGCTAAAGTATATAAATAAATGTCGCGCTGCAGGAAGACGACATCACTGGAACAGGTGCATGCCCAGTTTGTCAATGCCTTAAACTTCCTAGTGGGTCACCGTCACCTAATCCCCCAGCTGGGGAAAAGGGGGCAGAAAAGAGAAGATAAGAGAAAAAGCGGCAGTAAACAGGCCAACAAATAGTTCAACTAAATGCACAAGAGTATAAATGCGTCTTTAATAGTGTTTTGAACATTTCTACTGAGGTGGCGCCTCTAATACCTGAGGGTAGTACATTCCAAAGCATTGGTGCCCGAATAGAGAACGCTCTAGAACCTGTGGACTTCTTTTTGGCTCGCGGGATCACTAAAAGACCAGCATTTTGTGAGCGAAGGTTTCGGGACGGAACATATGGTACCACGAGGTCAACGAGATAGGAAGGTGCTAAGCCATGCAATATTTTATAGGCAAGTAGCAGAACTTTAAAATCACATCTCAAGTGGACCGGAAGCCAATTCAAATTGGCAAGTATCGGGGTAATATGATCAAACTTTCTCGTTCTAGTCAAGAGTCTAGCTGCTGCATTTTGAACTAACTTTTAATACTAGACATGGGGAGACCCGAGAGCAAAACGTTACAATAGTCGAGGCGAGATGTAACAAACGCATGGATTAAGATTTTTGCATCACAAGTTGATAGAATTGGGCGAATTTTAGCAATGTTACGCAGATGAACAAATGCAGTTCTAGTAATATTTTTAATGTGCATTTGAAACGACATAGTTGTGTCAAATATAAGACCGAGATTTTTTGTTGAATCCTTTTGGGCAATTTATCGATACTCATAGTGGTGTCTTTGAAAAAGGTACAGATGACGCGCTGGTCCAATGATCAGCATCTCGGTTTTATCTGAGTTAAGACGCAAAATATTGAAAGACATTCATAGTTTAATTTCGGCAAGCCATGCCTCTAATTTATAGCAATCACACGGATTCGTTATATCCAACGGCATGTATAATTGCGTATCATCAGCATAACAATGAAAACTAATGTGATATTTCCGTATAATATCACCAAGCGGTAGCATCTAGTACCAATCCCTGCGGAACTCCGCGTGTGATCTTACAAAGATCAGAAGACGCATTGCCATAAATTACACGGTGCGTCGTCTCCGACAGATACGAATTAATCCAAGAAAGCGCTGAACCTGAAATGCCAACACAAGTTTCAAGGCGTTTTAATAATATGTTATGATCAAGTGTCAAAAGCAGCGCCAAGATCGAGTAAGAGTAATACAGTGAACCCTCGGTTATCGCGGTTAATGGGGACCTCGTAGCGGTCGCTGCTCGGGCCCTAATAATAATTTCTACAAAAACAATAGGGACCTCGCCGCCGTCGCAGCTCGGGCCCTAATAACAATTTCTAGAAAAACAATAGGGACATCGCAGCGGCCACTGCTCGGGCCCTAATAATAATAATAAAAATAATAATGATTTCGACAAAAACAATTGGGACCTCGTAGCGGTCGCTGCTCGGGCCCTAATAATAATTTCTACAAAAACAATAGGGACCTTGCCGCGGTCGCTGCTCGGGCCCCAATAATAATTTCTACACAAAGTCCATTGTGGTGACCCGCCCCCTTTTAAGTAAATTCAAAGTGGCCGACTTCCTGTAAAACCTAGCTCATTGCTCCAAGAGACTTTTTTGTAGGTCTTGGTCTTATACATACAGTGAACCCTCGCTACTTCGCGGTTCACCTTTCGTGGGTTCAGTGCTTCGCGGGTCTAAAAAATATTCGGGGGCATTGTAGTTTCGCCGAGCGGCACGACAGGGCGCTGGAGCGGTTAGACGGCCGGCGTGCGCCGAAGAAGAGCGTGGGCGAAGAGGAGAGTGGACGAAGAAGAGCACGTTCCCCCGGACACGATCGGTGGCGACGTTTCGCGCGGTTCGGACCGTACCAGAGCTCCGGCCGGCGTGCGTGGCAGTTAAGCCGTAGAGGAGCACCTTCCTGTTAAGGATGTTTCTATCAAAACAAGCCTGAACAAATGAATCAACCAGCCAAGATTGTCTGTCATTTACGCGCGGGGCAGCCCTCGAACTCCGAGGCGAAGCCAGCGTGTTCGACTGCACACATGGTTTTTATTTGCATCAGCATAAGCAATTTGAATATGCAATACATACAGAATGGAAAACTTGACATTTGACTCCATCCCACTTGCCCACCCTCTTCCTGCCTATTCTAACGGTTTCAGCTTACAAGACACCTTTTGTTCATACTTCTGCTTATTCTAACAGCAAAAGTTCACTCTGAACTTCATTTGACCTGTGTAGTGTATTTTCACAAGGCTTAACGTGTTGAACTTATTTTATGGCCATGACGATATTGTTGCTTTAGAAATACCAAGCCTTGTGTTGGACCTCCCTAAATGCAGAAGTTACAGCCTTAAGAGGCCTCGGGCCCCAACATTATCTACGAAGGGTTAAAGAGGTCATCAACACCCCAAGGGAGGTGTTTACAGAAAAGGGTTCTGGCGTTGGGGAGTCACATTCGCGAGGAGGCCGTACCTGGCACCCGTAGCTGTCGAAAGTTTAATTAGAGGCCAGAAAGATACGAATGCATGTGCAACAAAGGGGGCCTGTAAGATTAGTTATAGTTTGAAACTTGCTAAGATGACAAACTAAACAACAAAACTAACAGATGAACATACAAACTTAAATTTCTTTAACATATCCCTCCTGTTTATCAAGTTTCAAATCTCATCATCAAAGGCTGTCGCTTGAGGGGGGAGAAAAACTACCCAAAAACTCAAAAATTCTTGGAGAAAAGGGTAGAAACCCATGCCCCGAACGAGAAGCCCAAAAAAATAATAACAATTAAAAGATAATAAAGCAAAGCTAATGCAGTTTTTGGTCCAATACATGTATGTACAAAATAAACCCGGAACATCAAACATTCACAACTGCAACTCTTTTCTGTGATGCAAGTTACATGAATCAGTGACCTTGAGCGTTTTTTCAGAGGCTGCAGGTTTTATTTGATGTGCGTGTAGTCAGCAGTCTGCGCCTGTGCAACTCGTCTGCGTTTGACGTTGTCCTGGTCTCGAGGTTGTGCGCTGACCAGGCACAGCCCTGCAAGGAAGTAGATGATGCATCTGGTCGACAGGGCAGTGCCCAGTTGCTGTTCGGCGGCTTGCTCCATCCTTCCGAGAGGGGTGTGTTTGCCACGGAAAACCCTCTTTCCAACTGTGGTCTTTTGTTGGTACATTGGAGTGTACGTGGTGGAGATCCTCTCCAAGGGACTTGCGTCGCTCAGCCTTCAGCAGGGACCGGAGAAGCTTGCACTGCGACTGATGGTTCCAGCCGCCACGCCCCTCGACCTTTGCTGCCGTCGGGGTCACTGCAATCACCTGATGAGGGCCGTCCCAGCGTTCACTGTCCCAACGAGGTCGTTTCAGCACCTTGAGGAAGAGTTGGTCTCCCACATGGACGTGGTTTATCTGTGGATCAAAACACACTGGCCAGTAATTGTGGTCAAACATGTCTTTCATGTGGACTGGGACAGATGTGCCAGTCGCTGGTGGTTCTGATGAACCTGAGAGTCTATGTGTGAGGCCATATAGGATAAAAAGGGGATAGTGTCCTTCCTTCGGCTGGCACTATCCTCATTGCTGTGATTGAAACACAGTCTGGCCATTGTCTCTTTTTTTTTTCTTTGTCTTGATAAGTCAGTTCCATTCGTGCGTTCCACAAGTCCTGCAGACTGTATGCAAAATGACGCTTTGAGTCAATTTTGCAACAACTGTCCCACTTGTTACAAACATTATTCACAAAATGCATCATTTTCACTTTAAATCACTCTTGAAATTCCAAATGTCAGGATAATTCGATTACACAACACTTTTTCCAACTGTTTTAACATCATCATGTGTTGTTGGAAACAACGTAATCCATTTTGAAAACACATTAATTATAACCAAACAATATTGCAACCCAAACAACTAACACTTTGTCTAAAAAAAAGTTTTTTGTTGAAAAGTCTATATGTGGGAACAATTTCATATCATACTTCCCCCTGTTGACACACATGTGTCACTCATGTTACTCCTCTACTCCTCAGCAATGTTTGCACCTTTTTTCTCCCAATGTGTGCATTCAATTAGTGGTGTATTTTTCCCTGGCGTGAGATCAAATTGTCAAGTTGATTTGCTGCGTGTGTGTGTGTGTGTGTGTGTGCATTACCCCTTGCTGCATTGTCTGCGAGGCAGTATTCAATTGTAATCGTTTCATTTTCTGTTCAGAAAATTTTGCATTTACAAATACTTATTTAGACGTGCTTTATGCACAACTTTTCTTTCATCTTTTGTGATTTTTTAAAACGCCGTTTGCCCAATGTCGACAGAACACATAAACATATATCTTGGCAGTCAGTCCAAATTGTAAAATGTTTTTTAGAAAACATCTTACAATTCTGGATCAGCACAGAAGTTTCTGCTGCTTGTCCTGCACATACAGATTTTAATATCCCTTGAAACAAAATGCTTTGTTAAAAAAAAAATTCCCACCCCTTTGCGGCCGTCAAAAAACTGACTCTCCAGTCGGGAGAAAGGTGTCCAAGAGGTCAGGTCGCTGTTTGGTGGTAATTTGGACTCGGCTTCCACAGTCGTGTGGTGTGCCTTCTACTGGTGCGGGAAAAAGTGACGCTGGGCTGAGCGCACCTTATCAGTGTAATGTGACAATTAGGTCGCCGTGCAATGTGAATGTGGTGGGTGAAGGCTGCTTGATCCAATTGTTGTGACTAATATGCAAGTGATTTCATGAGCCCTGCGCGTCTGCAGCCACACAAGGTCATGAAACCATTTTTTGCAGTCACTGTTTGCTCAAATGGCTCATAGTAATTTGGTAGTGCTAATACATCTTAATCAATGAGTTCACACTTGACAAGTTCAAAAGCTTGTCAACCTCAAGTGTTCAAACATTTTTTTTTTCCTCAAATGTCATTGGCTTGTCATAAATGATGTCCAGCAATAGTCGTGTGATTTCTAAGTACTTTGCAATCCATGCCTGGCAATAATTGCGTACACCTATAAGGGACATCATTTACTTCTTTGTTATTGGTTTTAGGGCTCGGGCAACGCCTTCTTTTTGCTTGTCACCAAAAATGCGCCCCTTTTCAGTCAAAATGCGGCCTAAATATGTGACTTCCTTTTTTAACAGCTGCATCTCATCGGTTCAGTTTGATGACGCATTAAGTAATTCTCGATGTCAAACATATGTTTAATATCTTCCTCAATGTCCTCACTGTTGTCACTGTCAGAGGGGGAATCCAGAGGTTTGGACATCAACTCGCAGTCCGAAGCCCCACTGGGGTCCCGGCCTAGTCATTCATTTTCCCAATCGTACACTTCCTTAAAACAAGTTCTCAAACCCTTCATTCATTATGTAAATTACTCGTCTTCTCCTTGGCCGCCCTCGTGTGCAAGCCTATCCTAGACGCTCACAGCAGAAAAAGAAGGGAGGGGGGGGGCCTCACTGTTCATACGCCAATCACGCGGTCCCCAGGCAACCAAGCTGCCAGGGGTTACGCCCCCTACCAAAGGCTCCAGTTTACTGGCCACTCCTCCCTGCCAATTTACGAGCAGGCAATCTCAAGCCAATGGCAACAGCTCCTTCCCCCTAAACTTTCCGCTCGTTCCAATTCACTTACGCTTTCCTTCTGGCATCTGCCCAACCTACTTTACCTCTCAGTCATCTCCAACCCCCTCTTAACTTTCCGCTCATCCTATTTCACTTACGCTTTTCCTTCTCAACCTACCTTGCCTCTCAGTTAGAGAACCAAATTCTGCCCCCGCACCTCAGGTTTGACACCACTTAAAATTCAAAATCAGGAAACACCTATGCTTTTGCAAAGATTCCTCATGTTCACTTTCAAAACCTTCATTCCATCTTTCATAACACCTACTTCTCTCTTTCAATTCATGCAACCAACTCAGTGTCTTACATCCCTCAACCACATAGGTTCTAATTCTGTTACTCTATACAGTTTTCCACTTGCAAATCTGCCTATGACACCTTTCTCACTTGCCCTATCATTTGGACTTCATCAATCCTTTCTATGGAACATTCATTGTTCCTTTCCCTTTTCTACACATTCTTTTTCTTTCTTTACACATTCCTTTTCTTTTCTTATTAACTTCCAATCTCTACACTGCAAAGTTTCCCTGGACTTTACTATACTACCCAATACCCCAATTTTAGAAAATTGGACCAGTTTGTCAACACCTAGGGTGTTCTAAAAACTGGTTTCTCATCAGTAGGACAGCAACTCAATTTTCCTGTTGTGGCAATTCTCACTTCAACTTTTTCAGGTGGAGATTTCTTGTCTATTACATCCACAACAGTCTGCTGTTTATAATCCTACTGTATTACATGGGATAAAATACCAAGTGGTATTAGTAATCCCCAATCGCACACACTCCAGCTCACTGACTCAACCCCCACCCTTTCTCTTCTTTGTTCTCACACACACACATAGTCAGACTCAGACATATACACGGGCCCACAAAACAACACACACAGTTCTCAACATTGAACAGCTACAAACGAGAAGCTAATCAATATTTTTCAATTTCAACTAACCTACATTTTTCCTTTATTTCAAATTCGGAAAGTTGACAGTTAACTTCCTTCATCAATTCTGCCGCCATTTCTGACAGTCTTAATTGTTATGGTGTCTAGTTATGGTTCCTCAGTGTTGAGAAAAATTCAAATTGCCTGACTTTGGGTTGAATACCAAGCTTCTACTCCCAATTTGGAGCGGGTATTCCTGGGTGTTTTTACTCACAACCCTCGGTCAGTTTTAGATTTCTCAAACGTTGGACATTCATACAATACACATACACACTCACAGATTGATCAGTTCTGTGTCTGTGAAAATAGATAAACTATTTTCGTCTTCTATAAATAACAAACGTTGTACTATCACTTCCAAATATAGTAATAATTACATCTGTACTCTACCAGAAATAAGGACCCCTAAATCTGTCTTCCAGAAAAAACAACAGTTAATTCTGTACTATCCGAGCAGATATAATCAACTACACTTGTACTCTCTACCAGACAAGGAATGCCTTAATCTGCCTTCCAGAATAAACAACAGTTAATTCTGTACTGTCCGAGTCTTCCAACAAGTCTTCCAAAATAGCAAAGTTAAATCTGTATTTCTTCCAGAAAATAGCTAAGCTAAGATGTACTATCTCTTCGGGTAAAGGAACTCCCTGAAACCCTACTATCCTTCAAAAACCCCAAAAAGTTTTTTACTATCTGTTGTATACAACCACTGACCTGTGACAATCTCTCCGCTGGTCGAGACACTCGCGGTTCATGGATGAAGTCTGTGTTCTCTCCGGTGGAGGATGGCCGAGGACCGGCCTCCTGGAAGAGAGGACTTTTCACGATGGCGCCGTTTTCAGTCGTCGTCAATCGTCCACCGCAGATCACACGTTTTCATCCGGCATTCGAAGGACCAAGTAATGTTAAGGATGTTTCTATCAAAACAAGCCTGAACAAATGAATCAACCAGCCAAGATTGTCTGTCATTTCCGCGCTGGGCAGCCCTCGAACTCCGAGGCGAAGCCAGCGTGTTCGACTGCACACATGGTTTTTATTTGCATCAGCATAAGCAATTTGAATATGCAATACATACAGAATGGAAAACTTGACATTTGACTCCATCCCACTTGCCCACCCTCTTCCTGCCTATTCTAACGGTTTCAGCTTACAAGACACCTTTTGTTCATACTTCTGCTTATTCTAACAGCAAAAGGGAGCATGTTCACTCTGAACTTCATTTGACCTGTGTAGTGTATTTTCACAAGGCTTAACATGTTGAACTTATTTTATGGCCATGACGATATTGTTGCTTTAGAAATACCAAGCCTTGTGTTGGACCTCCCTAAATGCATAAGTTACAGCCTTAAGAGGCCTCGGGCCCCAACATTATCTACGAAGGGTTAAAGGGGTCATCAACACCCCAAGGGAGGTGTTTACAGAAAAGGGTTCTGGCGTTGGGGAGTCACATTCGCGATGAGGCCGTACCTGGCACCCGTAGCTGTCGAAAGTTTAATTAGAGGCCAGAAAGATACGAATGCATGTGCAACAAAGGGGGCCTGTAAGATTAGTTATAGTTTGAAACTTGCTAAGATGACAAACTAAACAACAAAACTAACAGATGAACATACAAACTTAAATTTCTTTAACACTTCCCCGGGCACGGGCGGTGCCAAGCGACCCCTAAGTTTAACCAAATGGAAGCTCCGGAGGAGGAGGGCATGCTCGCGTCACAGTAAGCCGAAGAGGAGCACCTTCCCCGGGCACGGGCGGTTCCAAGCGGCCCCTAAGTTTAACCGAATGGAAGCTCCGGAGGAGGAGGGCATGCTCGCGTCACAGTAAGCCGAAGAGGAGCACCTTCCCCGGGCACGGGCGGTTCCAAGCGGCCCCTACGTTTAACTGAATGGAAGCTCCGGAGGAGGAGGGCATGCTCGCGTCACAGTAAGCCGAAGAGGAGCACCTTCCCCGGGCACGGGCGGTGCCAAGCGGCCCCTAAGTTTAACCGAATGGAAGTTCCGGGGGAGGAGGTCGGGCGTGTGTCACAGTTAAGCCGAATTGGAGCACCTCTTCCGCCCGGGCACGAGCGGAGCGCGAGGCTGTCCGTTATGAAAGAATAAATAAATAAAGAATGCCACCTTTTTTTCACAGGGCACACCGGACGGCGTACCATCAGGTTAAAGTCGGAGTAATTAAATAAATACAAAAAGAATGGCTGGGGAATAAAAAAAAAATACGTTTTAATAATAATTTGGTTTTTTTGTTATAACATGAATTTCACTCTCTCTCTCTCTCTCTCTCCCCGTATATATATATATATATATATATAAATATAAATATTTATATATTTATTATATATATTGTATATTTTTTTAAGCATTTTTGAAGGTGCGCCGCTACTTCGCGGATTTTCAGTTTTTGCGGGTGGTCTCGGTCCCCATTAACCGCGATAACCGAGGGTTCACTGTACTCCATAAAATTTACAAAAAGCGAGGTGAAACACTCAACCAGGGCTGCTTTTTTGAACATTTCTCGAGGGCCATGGCGAGCCATTTCAAAAAAGCTGCACAACTAACGTATAAAATATTGATAAATTTGCTCTGCCTGATGTGTGTGTCAAGTTTCACGAGTTGTCGTTCATATTTAGAACCTCATAATCAGCGTTGTTTTATTGCCGAACCGTGCAATGCCACTCCCACAACTTTTCACGAAAAAGGATGAATTTCGTATTGTGACATTCTCATGGCCGAAACAGTCCTCCGAGCATATATGAGGGCGACCTTGTTGAGTTGCACGGAGAAAAACATCCAAGAAAATAACTTGTATTAGCTTTTACCAGTTGGTGGCGCTACTACTACGATGAAAAATAAGTTGGTAGATGTCTTCAGGGCTGAAGTATCCTCAAATGTGTACAACTTCGAGAAGATAGGATCATCTGAGTCATGTTGCCGGAGCTTTTGTTGCCACAAAGTACAATCGGACTTTTCAGCACCGTAATAGCCACGCCTTTTGCCAAAACGTCACAAATTCGGCAGAGAGTAAGATCATTGTCTTGAGTCTTTTCTGACTAATTTTCAGTCGGATTCGTCAAAAGGGCACCGTGCAGTACGTGAAAATTAAAATAAAAACAAATTTTTGATTCCACTTGGCGGCGCTGTGTGTATAACAAAATAATAACATTAAGATGTCTTCAGGTCGGGACATTTTATTTACAGGTGAAGGTTTGGATTTTTAGGAGCATGTGCAGGGGAGTTATTAAGCATTCATTTATTTGTATTAGGTTCATTTTGTCTTCTTATTATTGATATTTGACTGATTCATTAAAAGCAGACAATTATGTTTTAGGTAAATTTTTTACCTGACATGTTTCGGCGAGTCTTTCGCCTTCTTCAGAGTGTCGCATGATGGTGTCTTGAGACCCGTCTTTATCAGCTGATGTTCCATGAGGGTGTGACTTACCTGTCAAAAAAATTAAAAATCAGAGCAGTAAAAGAATAAGCACAACATGAACATTACAAATCAGCAATCACTGACCACTGCAAAAGGGAAAACCACATCATGGACCGGGAGAAGGGCAGGGTCATCCGCACCGAAGAGAACAAACAACAGCGCTGGATCAGAGAGGCCATTGAGATCTGCAAGCGAGGCATAAAAACCATGAACAGAGACAAGGGAGCCTTTATCCTCTCGACCACCTGGAGCAGCATCTTGGCGGAGTGAACGGACAGCGGGGGGTGTGACTTGCCTTCATTCTTGTGACAGGTAAGTCACGCCCTCATTGAACATCAGCTGATAAAGACGGGTCACAATACACCATCATGTGACACTCTGAAGAAGGCGAAAGACTTTCGTATTGTGACATCCTCAAGGCCTAAACACTCATCCGAGCAAATATAAGGTAGATTTTGTGAACCTGCCCGGAGAAAAACATCAACGAAAATAATTTGTATTTGTTTTAACCAGTTGGTGGCGCTACCACTGCGATCAAAAATAAGTTGGCAGCCGTCTTCAGGGCCTGAATATCCTCAAATGTGAAAAATTTCGAGAAGATGGATCATCTGAATCATTTTGCAGGAACTTTTGTTGCCACGGAGAATAATCAGACTCTGCGGCACCGCAATAGCCACGCCCTTCGAAGGAAAGTCACAAAAATAGGGATAGCGTAAGATCAATGTCTTGAGTCTTTTCTAGCCAATTTTCAATCGGATTCGTTAAAAGGGCACCGTGCAGTACGTCAAAATGTAAAAAATGATATTGATTGGCGCAAGGTGTATAACAGAATATAAACATATAGATGTCTTCAGGTACCGACTCTTTATGTACATGTGAAGTTTTGGATTTTTAGCAGCATGTGCATGAGAGTTATTAAGCATTTTGTCCATTGCGGCGAAGGAAATCTTAAGTGAAAACTTTGAAGCCCCGCCCCCGTCATATAGTATTTCGGAAACAAAAGATTTTAGCCCCAGTGTTTGTCCCAGGTCTTAAGATGCTACAGACAGAATTTTAAGGCAATCAGATGAAGCCTTTAGGATCAGGGTGCAAAAGAATGACCCCTGTAAACATGCAAAAAAGGGCAAAAGTCGGACTTTCAAAAATTCATAACTCACTTCCTGTTCATATTAGACGTTAAAATATCAAATTTTTCGCCATGCCCGATGAGACTGCCAAGTTTGGTGAGTTTTTGTGCATGTTTCGGGGGTCAAAAATGCGATCGAACAATCGGAAAAATAATAATAATAATAATTTCAACAAAAACAATAGCGACTTCGCAGCGGTCGCTGCTCAGGCCCTAATAATAATAATAATAATAATAATAAAAGTAATAATATTTTCTACAAAAACATTAGGGACTTCGCAGCCGTCGCAGCTCGGGCCCTAATAACAATTTCTAGAAAAACGATAGGGACCTCGCAGCGGTCACTGCTCGGGCCTTAATAATAATAATAATAATAATTTCCACAAAAACAATGGGGACCTCGTAGCGGTTGCTGCTCGGGCCCTAATAATAATTTCTACATAAACAATAGGGACCTCGCCGCGGTCGCTGCTCGGGCCCCAATAATAATTTCTACACAAAGTCCATTGTGGTGACCCGCCCCTTTTAAGTAAATTCAAAATGGCCGACTTCCTGTAAAACCTAGCTCATTGCTCCAAGAGACTTTTTTGTAGGTCTTGGTCTTATACATACAGTGAACCCTCGCTACTTCGCGGTTCACCTTTCGCGGGTTCAGTTCTTCGCGGGTCTAAAAAATATTCGGGGGCATTGTAGTTTCGCCGAGCGGCACGGCGGGCGCTGGAGCGGTTAGACGGCCGGCGTGCGCCGAAGAAGAGCGTGGGCGAAGAGGAGAGTGGACGAAGAAGAGCACGTTCCCCCGGACACGATCGGTGGCGACGTTTCGCGCGGTTCGGACCGTACCAGGGCTCCGGCCGGCGTGCGTGGCAGTTAAGCCGTAGAGGAGCACCGTCCCCGGGCACGGGCGGTGCCAAGCGGCCCCTAAGTTTAACCGAATGGAAGCTCTGGAGGAGGAGGGCATGCTCGCGTCACAGTAAGCCGAAGAGGAGCACCTTCGCCGGGCACGGGCGGTTCCAAGCGGCCCCTAAGTTTAACCGAATTGAAGCTCCGGAGGAGGCGGGCATGCTCGCGTCACAGTAAGCCGAAGAGGAGCACCTTCCCCGGGCACGGGCGGTGCCAAGCGGCCCCTAAGTTTAACCGAATGGAAGCTCCGGGGGAGGAGGGCGGGCGTGTGTCACAGTTAAGCCGAATTGGAACACCTCTTCCGCCCGGGCACGAACGGAGCGCGAAGCTGTCAGTTATGAATGAATAAATGAATAAATAAATAAATAAATAAAGAATGCCACCTTTCATTTCACAGGGAACACCGGACGGCGTACCAGCAGGTAAAAGTCGGAGTAATTAAATAAATACAAAAAGAATGGCTGGGGAATAAAAAAATAATACGTTTTAATAATAATTTGTTTTTTTTGTTATAACATGAATTTCACTCTCTCTCTCTCTCTCTCTCCCCGTATATATATATACATATATATATATATATATATATACATATATATATAAATATATATACATATATATATATATATATATATATATATATTTATTATATATATATTGTATTTTCTTTTAAGCATTTTTGAAGGTGCGCCGCTACTTCGCGGATTTTCAGTTTCCGCGGGTGGTCTCGGTCCCCATTAACCGCGATAACCGAGGGTTCACTGTACTCCATAAAATTTACAAAAAGCGAGGTGAAACACTCAACCAGGGCTGCTTTTTTGAACATTTCTCGAGGGCCATGGCGAGCCATTTCAAAAAAGCTGCACAACTAACGTATAAAATATTGATAAATTTGCTCTGCCTGATGTGTGTGTCAAGTTTCACGAGTTGTCGTTCATATTTAGAACCTCATAATCAGCGTTGTTTTATTGCCAAAAAGTGCAATGCCACTCCCACAACTTTTCACGAAAAAGGATGAATTTCGTATTGTGACATCCTCATGGCCGAAACAGTCCTCCGAGCATATATGAGGGCGACCTTGTTGAGTTGCACGGAGAAAAACATCCAAGAAAATAACTTGTATTAGCTTTTACCAGTTGGTGGCGCTACTACTACGATGAAAAATAAGTTGGTAGATGTCTTCAGGGCTGAAGTATCCTCAAATGTGTACAACTTCGAGAAGATAGGATCATCTGAGTCATGTTGCCGGAGCTTTTGTTGCCACAAAGTACAATCGGACTTTTCAGCACCGTAATTGCCACGCCTTTTGCCAAAACGTCACAAAACTCGGCAGAGAGTAAGATCATTGTCTTGAGTCTTTTCTGACTAATTTTCAGTCGGATTCGTCAAAAGGGCACCGTGCAGTACGTGAAAATTAAAATAAAAACAAATTTTTGATTCCACTTGGCGGCGCTGTGTGTATAACAAAATAATAACATTAAGATGT
Source organism: Idiotropiscis lumnitzeri (assembly GCF_059441095.1). Classification (NCBI taxonomy): domain Eukaryota; kingdom Metazoa; phylum Chordata; class Actinopteri; order Syngnathiformes; family Syngnathidae; genus Idiotropiscis; species Idiotropiscis lumnitzeri. Next base: position 382,135 of record NW_028283654.1, read on the forward strand.
CTTCAGGTCGGGACATTTTATTTACAGGTGAATGTTTGGATTTTTAGGAGCATGTGCAGGGGAGTTATTAAGCATTCATTTATTTGTATTAGGTTCATTTTGTCTTCTTATTATTGATATTTGACAGATTCATTAAAAGCAGACAATTATGTTTTCGGTAAAATTTTTTACCTGACATGTTTCGGCGAGTCTTTCGCCTTCTTCAGAGTGTCGCATGATGGTGTCTTGAGACCCGTCTTTATCAGCTGATGTTCCATGAGGGTGTGACTTACCTGTCAAAAAAATGAAAAATCGGAGCAGTAAAAGAACAAGCACAACATGAACATTACAAATCAGCAATCACTGACCACTGCAAAAGGGAAAACCACATCATGGACCGGGAGAAGGGCAGGGTCATCGGCACCGAAGAGAACAAACAACAGCGCTGGATCAGAGAGGCCATTGAGATCTGCAAGCGAGGCATAAAAACCATGAACAGAGACAAGGGAGCCTTCATCCTCTCTACCACCTGGAGCAGCATCTTGGCGGAGTTAACGGACAGCGGGGGGCGTGACTTGCCTTCATTCTTGTGACAGGTAAGTCACGCCCTCATGGAACATCAGCTGATAAAGACGGGCCACAAGACACCATCATGTGACACTCTGAAGAAGGCGAAAGACTTTCGTATTGTGACATCCTCAAGGCCTAAACACTCATCCGAGCAAATATAAGGTAGATTTTGTTAACCTGCCCGGAGAAAAACATCAACGAAAATAATTTGTATTTGTTTTAACCAGTTGGTGGCGCTACCACTGCGATCAAAAATAAGTTGGCAGCCGTCTTCAGGGCCTGAATATCCTCAAATGTGAAAAATTTCGAGAAGATGGATCATCTGAATCATTTTGCAGGAACTTTTGTTGCCACGGAGAATAATCAGACTCTGCGGCACCGTAATAGCCACGCCCTTCGAAGGAAAGTCACAAAAATAGGGATAGAGTAAGATCAATGTCTTGAGTCTTTTCTAGCCAATTTTCAATCGGATTCGTTAAAAGGGCACCGTGCAGTACGTCAAAATGTAAAAAATGATATTGATTGGCGCAAGGTGTATAACTGAATATAAACATATAGATGTCTTCAGGTACCGACTCTTTATGTACATGTGAAGTTTTGGATTTTTAGCAGCATGTGCAAGAGAGTTATTAAGCATTTTGTCCATTGCGGCGAAGGAAATCTTAAGTGAAAACTTCGAAGCCCCGCCCCCGTCATATAGTATTTCGGAAACAAAAAATTTTAGCCCCAGTGTTTGTCCCAGGTCTTAAGATGCTACAGACAGAATTTTAAGGCAATCAGATGAAGCCTTTAGGATCAGGGTGCAAAAGAATGACCCCTGTAAACATGCAAAAAAGGGCAAAAGTCGGACTTTCAAAAATTCATAACTCACTTCCTGTTCATATTAGACGTTAAAATATCAAATTTTTCGCCATGCCCGATGAGACTGCCAAGTTTGGTGAATTTTTGTGCATGTTTCGGGGGTCAAAAATGCAATCGAACAATCGGAAAAATAATAATAATAATAATTTCTACAAAAACAATAGGGACTTCGCAGCGGTCGCTGCTCAGGCCCTAATAATAATAATAATAATAATAATAATAATAAAAGTAATAATATTTTCTACAAAAACAGTAGGGACCTCGCAGCCGTCGCAGCTTGGGCCCTAATAACAATTTCTAGAAAAACAATAGGGACCTCGCAGCGGTCACTGCTCGGGCCCTAATAATAATAATAATAAAAATAATAATAATTTCCACAAAAACAATGGGGACCTCGTAGCGGTCGCTGCTCGGGCCCTAATAATAATTTCTACATAAACAATAGGGACCTCGCCGCGGTCGCTGCTCGGGCCCCAATAATAATTTCTACACAAAGTCCATTGTGGTGACGCGCCCCTTTTAAGTAAATTCAAAATGGCCGACTTCCTGTAAAACCTAGCTCATTGCTCCGAGAGACTTTTTTGTAGGTCTTGGTCTTATACATACAGTGAACCCTCGCTACTTCGCGGTTCACCTTTCGCGGGTTCAGTGCTTCGCGGGTATAAAAAAATATTCGGGGGCATTGTAGTTTCGCCGAGCGGCACGACGGGCGCTGGAGCGGTTAGACGGCCGGCGTGCGCCGAAGAAGAGCGTGGGCGAAGAGGAGAGTGGACGAAGAAGAGCACGTTCCCCCGGACACGATCGGTGGCGACGTTTCGCGCGGTTCGGACCGTACCATAGCTCCGGCCGGCGTGCGTGGCAGTTAAGCCGTAGAGGAGCACCTTCCCCGGGCACGGGCGGTGCCAAGCGGCCCCTAAGTTTAACCGAATGGAAGCTCCGGAGGAGGAGGGCATGCTCGCGTCACAGTAAGCCAAAGAGGAGCACCTTCCCCGGGCACGGGCGGTTCCAAGCGGCCCCTAAGTTTAACCGAATGGAAGCTCCGGAGGAGGCGGGCATGCTCGCGTCACAGTAAGCCGAAGAGGAGCACCTTCCCCGGGCACGGGCGGTGCCAAGAGGCCCCTAAGTTTAACCGAATGGAAGCTCCGGGGCAGGAGGGCGGGCGTGTGTCACAGTAAAGCCGAATTGGAACACCTCTTCCGCCCGGGCACGAACGGAGCGCGAAGCTGTCAGTTATGAATGAATAAATGAATAAATAAATAAATAAATAAAGAATGCCACCTTTCATTTCACAGGGCACACCGGACGGCGTACCAGCAGGTAAAAGTCGGAGTAATTAAATAAATACAAAAAGAATGGCTGGGGAATAAAAAAATAATACGTTTTAATAATAATTTGGTTTTTTTGTTATAACATGAATTTCACTCTCTCTCTCTGTCTATATATACATATATATATATCTATATATATCTATATATATATATATATTTATTTATTATATATATTGTATTTTTTTTTAAGCATTTTTGAAGGTGCGCCGCTACTTCGCGGATTTTCAGTTTTCGCGGGTGGTTTCTGTCCCCATTAACCGCGATAACCGAGGGTTCACTGTACTCCATAAAATTTACAAAAAGCAAGGTGAAACACTCAACCAGGGCTGCTTTTTTTAACATTTCTCGAGGGCCATGGCGAGCCATTTCAAAAAAGCTGCACAACTAACGTATAAAATATTGATAAATTTGCTCTGCCTGATGTGTGTGTAAAGTTTCACGAGTTGTCGTTCATATTTAGAACCTCATAATCAGCGTTGTTTTATTGCCGAACAGTGCAATGCCACTCCCACAACTTTTCACGAAAAAGGATGAATTTCGTATTGTGACATCCTCATGGCCGAAACAGTCCTCCGAGCATATATGAGGGCGACCTTGTTGAGTTGCACGGAGAAAAACATCCAAGAAAATAACTTGTATTAGCTTTTACCAGTTGGTGGCGCTACTACTACGATGAAAAATAAGTTGGTAGATGTCTTCAGGGCTGAAGTATCCTCAAATGTGTACAACTTCGAGAAGATAGGATCATCTGAGTCATGTTGCCGGAGCTTTTGTTGCCACAGAGTACAATCTGACTTTTCAGCACCGTAATAGCCACGCCTTTTGCCAAAACGACACAAAATTCGGCAGAGAGTAAGATCATTGTCTTGAGTCTTTTCTGACTAATTTTCAGTCGGATTCGTCAAAAGGGCACCGTGCAGTATGTGAAAATTAAAATAAAAACACATTTTTGATTCCACTTGGCGGCGCTGTGTGTATAACAAAATAATAACATTAAGATGTCTTCAGGTCGGGACGTTTTATTTACAGGTGAAGGTTTGGATTTTTAGGAGCATGTGCAGGGGAGTTATTAAGCATTCATTTATTTGTATTAGGTTCATTTTGTCTTCTTATTATTGATATTTGACTGATTCATTAAAAGCAGACAATTATGTTTTAGGTTAATTTTTTACCTGACATGTTTCGGCGAGTCTTTCGCCTTCTTCAGAGTGTCGCATGATGGTGTCTTGAGACCCGTCTTCATCAGCTGATGTTCCATGAGGGTGTGACTTACCTGTCAAAAAAATTAAAAATCAGAGCAGTAAAAGAACAAGCACAACATGAACATTACAAATCAGCAATCACTGACCACTGCAAAAGGGAAAACCACATCATGGACCGGGAGAAGGGCAGGGTCATCCGCACCGAAGAGAACAAACAACAGCGCTGGATCAGAGAGGCCATTGAGATCTGCAAGCGAGGCATAAAAACCATGAACAGAGACAAGGGAGCCTTCATCCTCTCTACCACCTGGAGCAGCATCTTGGCAGAGTGAACGGACAGCGGGGGGCGTGACTTGCCTTCATTCTTGTGACAGGTAAGTCACGCCCTCATGGAACATCAGCTGATAAAGACGGGTCACAAGACACCATCATGTGACACTCTGAAGAAGGCGAAAGACTTTCGTATTGTGACATCCTCAAGGCCTAAACACTCATCCGAACAAATATAAGGTAGATTTTGTTAACCTGCCCGGAGAAAAACATAAACGAAAATAATTTGTATTTGTTTTAACCAGTTGGTGGCGCTACCACTGCGATCAAAAATAAGTTGGCAGCCGTCTTCAGGGCCTGAATATCCTCAAATGTGAAAAATTTCGAGAAGATGGATCATCTGAATCATTTTGCAGGAACTTTTGTTGCCACGGAGATTAATCAGACTCTGCGGCACCGTAATAGCCACGCCCTTCGAAGGAAAGTCACAAAAATAGGGATAGAGTAAGATCAATGTCTTGAGTCTTTTCTAGCCAATTTTCAATCGGATTCGTTAAAAGGGCACCGTGCAGTACGTCAAAATGTAAAAAATGATATTGATTGGCGCAAGGTGTATAACTGAATATAAACATATAGATGTCTTCAGGTACCGACTCTTTATGTACATGTGAAGTTTTGGATTTTTAGCTGCATGTGCAGGAGAGTTATTAAGCATTTTGTCCATTGCGGCGAAGGAAATCTTAAGTGAAAACTTCGAAGCCCCGCCCCCGTTCATATAGTATTTCGGAAACAAAAAATTTTAGCCCCAGTGTTTGTCCCAGGTCTTAAGATGCTACAGACAGAATTTTAAGGCAATCAGATGAAGCCTTTAGGATCAGGGTGCAAAAGAATGACCCCTGTAAACATGCAAAAAAGGGCAAAAGTCGGACTTTCAAAAATTCATAACTCACTTCCTGTTCATATTAGACGTTAAAATATAAAATTTTTCGCCATGCCCGATGAGACTGCCAAGTTTGGTGAATTTTTGTGCATGTTTCGGGGGTCAAAAATGCGATCGAACAATCGGAAAAATAATAATAATAATAATTTCTACAAAAACAATAGGGACTTCGCAGCGGTCGCTGCTCAGGCCCTAATAATAATAATAATAATAAAAGTAATAATATTTTCTACAAAAACAATAGGGACCTCGCAGCCGTCGCAGCTCGGGCCCTAATAACAATTTCTAGAAAAACAATAGGGACCTCGCAGCGGTCACTGCTCGGGCCCTAATAATAATAATAATAATAATTTCCACAAAAACAATGGGGACCTCGTAGCGGTCGCTGCTCGGGCCCTAATAATAATTTCTACAAAAACAATAGGGACCTCTCCGCGGTCGCTACTCGGGCCCCAATAATAATTTCTACACAAAGTCCATTGTGGTGACCCGCCCCCTTTTAAGTAAATTCAAAATGGCCGACTTCCTGTAAAACCTAGCTCATTGCTCCAAGAGACTTTTTTGTAGGTCTTGGTCTTATACATACAGTGAACCCTCGCTACTTGGCGGTTCACCTTTCGCGGGTTCAGTGTTTCGCGGGTCTAAAAAATATTCGGGGGCATTGTAGTTTCGCCGAGCGGCACGACGGGGTGCTGGAGCGGTTAGACGGCCGGCGTGCGCCGAAGAAGAGCGTGGGCGAAGAGGAGAGTGGACGAAGAAGAGCACGTTCCCCCGGACACGATGGGTGGCGACGTTTCGCGCGGTTCGGACAGTACCAGAGCTCCGGCCGGCGTGCGTGGCAGTTAAGCCGTAGAGGAGCACCTTCCCCGGGCACGGGCGGTGCCAAGCGGCCCCTAAGTTTAACCGAATGGAAGCTCCGGAAAGGGAGGGCATGCTCGCGTCACAGTAAGCCGAAGAGGAGCACCTTCCCCGGGCACGGGCGGTTCCAAGCGGCCCCTAAGTTTAACCGAATGGAAGCTCCGGAGGAGGAGGGCATGCTCGCGTCACAGTAAGCCGAAGAGGAGCACCTTCCCCGGGCACGGGCGGTTCCAAGCGGCCCCTAAGTTTAACCGAATGGAAGCTCCGGAGGAGGAGGGCATGCTCGCGTCACAGTAAGCCGAAGAGGAGCACCTTCCCCGGGCACGGGCGGTGCCAAGCGGCCCCTAAGTTTAACCGAATGGAAGCTCCGGGGGAGGAGGGCGGGTGTGTGTCACAGTTAAGCCGAATTGGAGCACCTCTTCCGCCCGGGCACGAGCGGAGCGCGAAGCTGTCAGTTATGAATGTATAAAAGAATAAATAAATAAATAAATAAAGAATGCCACCTTTCATTTCACAGGGCACACCGGACGGCGTACCAGCAGGTAAAAGTCGGAGTAATTAAATAAATACAAAAGGAATGGCTGGGGAATAAAAAAATAATACGTTTTAATAATAATTTGTTTTTTTTGTTATAACATGAATTTCACTCTCTCTCTCCCCGTATATATATATATATATATATATATATATTTATTATATATATTGTATATTTTTTTAAGCATTTTTGAAGGTGCGCCGCTACTTCGCGGATTTTCAGTTTTCGCGGGTGGTCTCTGTCCCCATTAACCGCGATAACCGAGGATTCACTGTACTCCATAAAATTTACAAAAAGCGAGGTGAAACACTCAACCAGGGCTGCTTTTTTTAACATTTCTCGAGGGCCATGGCGAGCCATTTCAAAAAAGCTGCACAACTAACGTATAAAATATTGATAAATTTGCTCGGCCTGATGTGTGTGTAAAGTTTCACGAGTTGTCGTTCATATTTAGAACCTCATAATCAGCGTTGTTTTATTGCCGAACAGTGCAATGCCACTCCCACAACTTTACAAGAAAAAGGACGAATTTCGTATTGTGACATCCTCATGGCCGAAACAGTCATCCGAGCATATATGAGGGCGACCTTGTTGAGTTGCACGGAGAAAAACATCCAAGAAAATAACTTGTATTAGCTTTTACCAGTTGGTGGCGCTACTACTACGATGAAAAATAAGTTGGTAGATGTCTTCAGGGCTGAAGTATCCTCAAATGTGTACAACTTCGAGAAGATAGGATCATCTGAGTCATGTTGCCGGAGCTTTTATTGCCACAGAGTACAATCTGACTTTTCAGCACCGTAATAGCCACGCCTTTTGCCAAAACGTCACAAAATTCGGCAGAGAGTAAGATCATTGTCTTGAGTCTTTTCTGACTAATTTTCAGTCGGATTCGTCAAAAGGGCACCGTGCATAATGTGAAAATTTAAATAAAAACAAATTTTTGATTCCACTTGGCGGCGCTGTGTGTATAACAAAATAATAACATTAAGATGTCTTCAGGTCGGGACGTTTTATTTACAGGTGAAGGTTTGGATTTTTAGGAGCATGTGCAGGGGAGTTATTAAGCATTCGTTTATTTGTATTAGGTTCATTTTGTCTTCTTATTATTGATATTTGACTGATTCATTAAAAGCAGACAATTATGTTTTAGGTTAATTTTTTACCTGACATGTTTCGGCGAGTCTTTCGCCTTCTTCAGAGTGTCGCATGATGGTGTCTTGAGACCCGTCTTTATCAGCTGATGTTCCATGAGGGTGTGACTTACCTGTCAAAAAAATTAAAAATCAGAGCAGTAAAAGAACAAGCACAACATGAACATTACAAATCAGCAATCACTGACCACTGCAAAAGGGAAAACCACATCATGGACCGGGAGAAGGGCAGGGTCATCCGCACCGAAGAGAACAAACAACAGCGCTGGATCAGAGAGGCCATTGAGATCTGCAAGCGAGGCATAAAAACCATGAACAGAGACAAGGGACCCTTCATCCTCTCTACCACCTGGAGCAGCATCTTGGCGGAGTGAACGGACAGCGGGGGGCGTGACTTGCCTTCATTCTTGTGAATGGTAAGTCACGCCCTCATGGAACATCAGCTGATAAAGACGGGCCACAAGACACCATCATGTGACACTCTGAAGAAGGCGAAAGACTTTCGTATTGTGACATCCTCAAGGCTTAAACACTAATCCGAGCAAATATAAGGTAGATTTTGTTAACCTGCCCGGAGAAAAACATCAACGAAAATAATTTGTATTTGTTTTAACCAGTTGGTGGCGCTACCACTGCGATCAAAAATAAGTTGGCAGCCGTCTTCAGGGCCTGAATATCCTCAAATGTGAAAAATTTCAAGAAGATGGATCATCTGAATCATTTTGCAGGAACTTTTGTTGCCACGGAGAATAATCAGACTCTGCGGCACCGTAATAGCCACGCCCTTCGAAGGAAAGTCACAAAAATAGGGATAGAGTAAGATCAATGTCTTGAGTCTTTTCTAGCCAATTTTCAATCGGATTCGTTAAAAGGGCACCGTGCAGTTTGTCAAAATGTAAAAAATGATATTGATTGGCGCAAGGTGTATAACTGAATATAAACATATAGATGTTTTCAGGTACCGACTCTTTATGTACATGTGAAGTTTTGGATTTTTAGCAGCATGTGCAAGAGAGTTATTAAGCATTTTGTCCATTGCGGCGAAGGAAATCTTAAGTGAAAACTTCGAAGCCCCGCCCCCGTCATATAGTATTTCGGAAACAAAAAATTTTAGCCCCAGTGTTTGTCCCAGGTCTTAAGATGCTACAGACAGAATTTTAAGGCAATCAGATGAAGCCTTTAGGATCAGGGTGCAAAAGAATGACCCCTGTAAACATGCAAAAAAGGGCAAAAGTCGGACTTTCAAAAATTCATAACTCACTTCCTATTCATATTAGACATTAAAATATCAAATTTTTCGCCATGCCCGATGAGACTGCCAAGTTTGGTGAATTTTTGTGCATGTTTCGGGGGTCAAAAATGCAATCGAACAATCGGAAAAATAATAATAATAATAATGTCTACAAAAACAATAGGGACTTCGCAGCGGTCGCTGCTCAGGCCCTAATAATAATAATAATAATAAGAGAAGATAAGATAAGATGTCCTTTATTAGTCCCACAATGGGGAAATTTGAAAGTAATAATATTTTCTACAAAAACAATAGGGACCTCGCAGCCGTCGCAGCTCGGGCCCTAATAACAATTTCTAGAAAAACAATAGGGACCTCGCAGCGGTCACTGCTCGGGCCCTAATAATAATAATAATAATAATTTCCACAAAAACAATGGGGACCTCGTAGCGGTCGCTGCTCGGGCCCTAATAATAATTTCTACATAAACAATAGGGACCTCGCCGCGGTCGCTGCTCGGGCCCCAATAATAATTTCTACACAAAGTCCATTGTGGTGACCCGCCCCCTTTTAATAAATTCAAAATGGCCGACTTCCTGTAAAACCTAGCTCATTGCTCCAAGAGACTTTTTTGTAGGTCTTGGTCTTATACATACAGTGAACCCTCGCTACTTCGCGGTTCACCTTTCGCGGGTTCAGTGCTTCGCGGGTATAAAAAATATTCGGGGGCATTGTAGTTTCGCCGAGCGGCACGACGGGGCGCTGGAGCGGTTAGACGGCCGGCGTGCGCCGAAGAAGAGCGTGGGCGAAGAGGAGAGTGGACGAAGAAGAGCACGTTCCCCCGGACACGATCGGTGGCGACGTTTCGCGCGGTTCGGACCGTACCAGAGCTCCGGCCGGCGTGCGTGGCAGTTAAGCCGTAGAGGAGCACCTTCCCCGGGCACGGGCGGTGCCAAGCGGCCCCTAAGTTTAACCGAATGGAAGCTCCGGAGGAGGAGGGCATGCACGCGTCACAGTAAGCCGAAGAGGAGCACCTTCCCCGGGCACGGGCGGTTCCAAGCGGCCCCTAAGTTTAACCGAATGGAAGCTCCGGAGGAGGAGGGCATGCTCGCGACACAGTAAGCCGAAGAGGAGCACCTTCCCCGGGCACGGGCGGTGCCAAGCGGCCCCTAAGTTTAACCGAATGGAAGCTCCGGAGGAGGAGGGCATGCTCGCGTCACAGTAAGCCGAAGAGGAGCACCTTCCCCGGGCACGGGCGGTGCCAAGCGGCCCCTAAGTTTAACCGAATGGAAGCTCCGGGGGAGGAGGGCGGGTGTGTGTCACAGTTAAGCCGAATTGGAGCACCTCTTCCGCCCGGGCACGAGCGGAGCGCGAAGCTGTCAGTTATGAATGTATAGAAGAATAAATAAATAAATAAATAAAGAATGCCACCTTTCATTTCACAGGGCACACCGGACGGCGTACCAGCAGGTAAAAGTCGGAGTAATTAAATAAATACAAAAAGAATGGCTGGGGAATAAAAAAATAATACGTTTTAATAATAATTTGTTTTTTTTGTTATAACATGAATTTCACTCTCTCTCTCTCTCTCTCTCTCTCTCTCTCCCCCGTATATATATATATATATATATATATATATATATATATATATATTTATTCTATATATTGTATTTTCTTTTAAGCATTTTTGAAGGTGCGCCGCTACTCCGCGGATTTTCAGTTTCCGCGGGTGGTCTCGGTCCCCATTAACCGCGATAACCGAGGATTCACTGTACTCCATAAAATTTACAAAAAGCGAGGTGAAACACTCAACCAGGGCTGCTTTTTTGAACATTTCTCGAGGGCCATGGCGAGCCATTTCAAAAAAGCTGCACAACTAACGTATAAAATATTTATAAATTTGCTCTGCCTGATGTGTGTGTCAAGTTTCACGAGTTGTCGTTCATATTTAGAACCTCATAATCAGCGTTGTTTTATTGCCAAACAGTGCAATGCCACTCCCACAACTTTTCACGAAAAAGGATGAATTTCGTATTGTGACATCCTCATGGCCGAAACAGTCCTCCGAGCATATATGAGGGCGACCTTGTTGAGTTGCACGGAGAAAAACATCCAAGAAAATAACTTGTATTAGCTTTTACCAGTTGGTGGCGCTACTACTACGATGAAAAATAAGTTGGTAGATGTCTTTAGGGCTGAAGTATCCTCAAATGTGTACAACTTCGAGAAGATAGGATCATCTGAGTCATGTTGCCGGAGCTTTTGTTGCCACAAAGTACAATCGGACTTTTCAGCACCGTAATAGCCACGCCTTTTGCCAAAACGTCACAAAACTCGGCAGAGAGTAAGATCATTGTCTTGAGTCTTTTCTGACTAATTTTCAGTCGGATTCGTCAAAAGGGCACGTTGCAGTACGTGAAAATTAAAATAAAAACAAATTTTTGATTCCACTTGGCGGCGCTGTGTGTATAACAAAATAATAACATTAAGATGTCTTCAGGTCGGGACATTTTATTTACAGGTGAAGGTTTGGATTTTTAGGAGCATGTGCAGGGGAGTTATTAAGCATTCATTTATTTGTATTAGGTTCATTTTGTCTTCTTATTATTGATATTTGACAGATTCATTAAAAGCAGACAATTATGTTTTCGGTAAATTTTTTACCTGACATGTTTCGGCGAGTCTTTCGCCTTCTTCAGAGTGTCGCATGATGGTGTCTTGAGACCCGTCTTTATCAGCTGATGTTCCATGAGGGTGTGACTTACCTGTCAAAAAAATGAAAAATCAGAGCAGTAAAAGAACAAGCACAACATGAACATTACAAATCAGCAATCACTGACCACTGCAAAAGGGAAAACCACATCATGGACCGGGAGAAGGGCAGGGTCATCCGCACAGAAGAGAACAAACAACAGCGCTGGATCAGAGAGGCCATTGAGATCTGCAAGCGAGGCATAAAAACCATGAACAGAGACAAGGTTGCCTTCATCCTCTCTACCACCTGGACCAGCATCTTGGCGGAGTTAACGGACAGCGGGGGGCGTGACTTGCCTTCATTCTTGTGACAGGTAAGTCACGCCCTCATGGAACATCAGCTGATAAAGACGGGCCACAAGACACCATCATGTGACACTCTGAAGAAGGCGAAAGACTTTCGTATTGTGACATCCTCAAGGCCTAAACACTCATCCGAGCAAATATAAGGTAGATTTTGTGAACCTGCCCGGAGAAAAACATCAACGAAAATAATTTGTATTTGTTTTAACCAGTTGGTGGCGCTACCACTGCGATCAAAAATAAGTTGGCAGCCGTCTTCAGGGCCTGAATATCCTCAAATGTGAAAAATTTCGAGAAGATGGATCATCTGAATCATTTTGCAGGAACTTTTGTTGCCACGGAGAATAATCAGACTCTGCGGCACCGCAATAGCCACGCCCTTCGAAGGAAAGTCACAAAAATAGGGATAGCGTAAGATCAATGTCTTGAGTCTTTTCTAGCCAATTTTCAATCGGATTCGTTAAAAGGGCACCGTGCAGTACGTCAAAATGTAAAAAATGATATTGATTGGCGCAAGGTGTATAACAGAATATAAACATATAGATGTCTTCAGGTACCGACTCTTTATGTACATGTGAAGTTTTGGATTTTTAGCAGCATGTGCATGAGAGTTATTAAGCATTTTGTCCATTGCGGCGAAGGAAATCTTAAGTGAAAACTTTGAAGCCCCGCCCCCGTCATATAGTATTTCGGAAACAAAAGATTTTAGCCCCAGTGTTTGTCCCAGGTCTTAAGATGCTACAGACAGAATTTTAAGGCAATCAGATGAAGCCTTTAGGATCAGGGTGCAAAAGAATGACCCCTGTAAACATGCAAAAAAGGGCAAAAGTCGGACTTTCAAAAATTCATAACTCACTTCCTGTTCATATTAGACGTTAAAA
>NW_028283655.1:322500-382500 GCF_059441095.1 Idiotropiscis lumnitzeri
AATAAATAAAGAATGCCACCTTTCATTTCACAGGGCACACCGGACGGCGTACCAGCAGGTAAAAGTCGGAGTAATTAAATAAATACAAAAAGAATGGCTGGGGAATAAAAAAATAATACGTTTTAATAATAATTTGGTTTTTTTGTTATAACATGAATTTCACTCTCTCTCTCTGTCTATATATACATATATATATATATATATATATACATATATATTTATTATATATATTGTATTTTTTTTTAAGCATTTTTGAAGGTGCGCCGCTACTTCGCGGATTTTCAGTTTTCGCGGGTGGTTTCTGTCCCCATTAACCGCGATAACCGAGGGTTCACTGTACTCCATAAAATTTACAAAAAGCAAGGTGAAACACTCAACCAGGGCTGCTTTTTTTAACATTTCTCGAGGGCCATGGCGAGCCATTTCAAAAAAGCTGCACAACTAACGTATAAAATATTGATAAATTTGCTCTGCCTGATGTGTGTGTAAAGTTTCACGAGTTGTCGTTCATATTTAGAACCTCATAATCAGCGTTGTTTTATTGCCGAACAGTGCAATGCCACTCCCACAACTTTTCACGAAAAAGGATGAATTTCGTATTGTGACATCCTCATGGCCGAAACAGTCCTCCGAGCATATATGAGGGCGACCTTGTTGAGTTGCACGGAGAAAAACATCCAAGAAAATAACTTGTATTAGCTTTTACCAGTTGGTGGCGCTACTACTACGATGAAAAATAAGTTGGTAGATGTCTTCAGGGCTGAAGTATCCTCAAATGTGTACAACTTCGAGAAGATAGGATCATCTGAGTCATGTTGCCGGAGCTTTTGTTGCCACAGAGTACAATCTGACTTTTCAGCACCGTAATAGCCACGCCTTTTGCCAAAACGTCACAAAATTCGGCAGAGAGTAAGATCATTGTCTTGAGTCTTTTCTGACTAATTTTCAGTCGGATTCGTCAAAAGGGCACCGTGCAGTATGTGAAAATTAAAATAAAAACACATTTTTGATTCCACTTGGCGGCGCTGTGTGTATAACAAAATAATAACATTAAGATGTCTTCAGGTCGGGACGTTTTATTTACAGGTGAAGGTTTGGATTTTTAGGAGCATGTGCAGGGGAGTTATTAAGCATTCATTTATTTGTATTAGGTTCATTTTGTCTTCTTATTATTGATATTTGACTGATTCATTAAAAGCAGACAATTATGTTTTAGGTTAATTTTTTACCTGACATGTTTCGGCGAGTCTTTCGCCTTCTTCAGAGTGTCGCATGATGGTGTCTTGAGACCCGTCTTTATCAGCTGATGTTCCATGAGGGTGTGACTTACCTGTCAAAAAAATTAAAAATCAGAGCAGTAAAAGAACAAGCACAACATGAACATTACAAATCAGCAATCACTGACCACTGCAAAAGGGAAAACCACATCATGGACCGGGAGAAGGGCAGGGTCATCCGCACCGAAGAGAACAAACAACAGCGCTGGATCAGAGAGGCCATTGAGATCTGCAAGCGAGGCATAAAAACCATGAACAGAGACAAGGGAGCCTTCATCCTCTCTACCACCTGGAGCAGCATCTTGGCAGAGTGAACGGACAGCGGGGGGCGTGACTTGCCTTAATTCTTGTGACAGGTAAGTCACGCCCTCATGGAACATCAGCTGATAAAGACGGGTCAGAAGACACCATCATGTGACACTCTGAAGAAGGCGAAAGACTTTCGTATTGTGACATCCTCAAGGCCTAAACACTCATCCGAGCAAATATAAGGTAGATTTTGTTAACCTGCCCGGAGAAAAACATAAACGAAAATATTTTGTATTTGTTTTAACCAGTTGGTGTCGCTGCTCAGGCCCTAATAATAATAATAATAATAATAATAAAAGTAATAATATTTTCTACAAAAACAATAGGGACCTCGCAGCCGTCGCAGCTCGGGCCCTAATAACAATAGGGACCTCGCAGCGGTCACTGCTCGGGCCCTAATAATAATAATAATAATAATTTCCACAAAAACAATGGGGACCTCGCCGCGGTCGCTGCTCGGGCCCCAATAATAATTTCTACACAAAGTCCATTGTGGTGACCCACCCCCTTTTAAGTAAATTCAAAATGGCCGACTTCCTGTAAAACCTATCTCATTGCTCCAAGAGACTTTTTTGTAGGTCTTGGTCTTATACATACAGTGAACCCTCGCTACTTCGCGGTTCACCTTTCGCGGGTTCAGTGCTTCGCGGGTATAAAAAATATTCGGGGGCATTGTCGTTTCGCCGAGCGGCACGACGGGGCGCTGGAGCGGTTAGACGGCCGGCGTGCGCCGAAGAAGAGCGTGGGCGAAGAGGAGAGTGGACGAAGAAGAGCACGTTCCCCCGGACACGATCGGTGGCGACGTTTCGCGCGGTTCGGACCGTACCAGAGCTCCGGCCGGCGTGCGTGGCAGTTAAGCCGTAGAGGAGCACCTTCCCCGGGCACGGGCGGTGCCAAGCGGCCCCTAAGTTTAACCGAATGGAAGCTCCGGAGGAGGAGGGCATGCTCGCGACACAGTAAGCCGAAGAGGAGCACCTTCCCCGGGCACGGGCGGTGCCAAGCGGCCCCTAAGTTTAACCGAATGGAAGCTCCGGGGGAGGAGGGGGGGCGTGTGTCACAGTTAAGCCGAATTGGAGCACCTCTTCCGCGCATGAGCGGAGCGCGAAGCTGTCAGTTATGAATGAATAAATGAATAAATAAATAAATAAATAAAGAATGGCACCTTTCATTTCACAGGGCACACCGGACGGCGTACCAGCAGGTAAAAGTCAGAGTAATTAAATCAATTAAAAAAGAATGGCTGGGGAATAAAAAAATAATACGTTTGAATAATAATTTGGTTTTTTTGTTATAACATGAATTTCACTCTCTCTCTCTCTCCCCGTATATATATATATATATATATATATATATATATATTTATATATTTATTATATATATTGTATTTTTTTTTAAGCATTTTTGAAGGTGCGCCGCTACTTCGCGGATTTTCAGTTTTCGCGGGTGGTCTCGGTCCCCATTAACCGCGATAACCGAGGGTTCACTGTACTCCATAAAATTTACAAAAAGCGAGGTGAAACACTCAACCAGGGCTGCTTTTTTGAACATTTCTCGAGGGCCATGGCGAGCCATTTCAAAAAAGCTGCACAACTAACGTATAAAATATTGATAAATTTGCTCTGCCTGATGTGTGTGTAAAGTTTCACGAGTTGTCGTTCATATTTAGAACCTCATAATCAGCGTTGTTTTATTGCCGAACAGTGCAATGCCACTCCCACAACTTTTCACGAAAAAGGATGAATTTCGTATTGTGACATCCTCATGGCCGAAACAGTCATCCGAGCATATATGAGGGCGACCTTGTTGAGTTGCACGGAGAAAAACATCCAAGAAAATAACTTGTATTAGCTTTTACCAGTTGGTGGCGCTACTACTACGATGAAAAATAAGTTGGTAGATGTCTTCAGGGCTGAGGTATCCTCAAATGTGTACAACTTCGAGAAGATAGGATCATCTGAGTCATGTTGCCGGAGCTTTTGTTGCCACAAAGTACAATCGGATTTTTCAGCACCGTAATAGCCACGCCTTTTGCCAAAACGTCACAAAATTCGGCAGAGAGTAAGATCATTGTCTTGAGTCTTTTCTGACTAATTTTCAGTCGGATTCGTCAAAAGGGCACCGTGCAGTACGTGAAAATTAAAATAAAAACAAATTTTTGATTCCACTTGGCGGCGCTGTGTGTATAACAATATAATAACATTAAGATGTCTTCAGGTCGGGACGTTTTATTTACAGGTGAAGGTTTGGATTTTTAGGAGCATGTGCAGGGGCGTTATTAAGCATTCATTTATTTGTATTAGGTTCATTTTGTCTTCTTATTATTGATATTTGACTGATTCATTAAAAGCAGACAATTATGTTTTAGGTTAATTTTTTACCTGACATGTTTCGGCGAGTCTTTCGCCTTCTTCAGAGTGTCGCATGATGGTGTCTTGAGACCCGTCTTTATCAGCTGATGTTCCATGAGGGTGTGACTTACCTGTCAAAAAAATGAAAAATCAGAGCAGTAAAAGAACAAGCACAACATGAACATTACAAATCAGCAATCACTGACCACTGCAAAAGGGAAAACCACATCATGGACCGGGAGAAGGGCAGGGTCATCCGCACCGAAGAGAACAAACAACAGCGCTGGATCAGAGAGGCCATTGAGATCTGCAAGCGAGGCATAAAAACCATGAACAGAGACAAGGGAGCCTTCATCCTCTCTACCACCTGGAGCAGCATCTTGGCGGAGTGAACGGACAGCGGGGGGCGTGACTTGCCTTCATTCTTGTGACAGGTAAGTCACGCCCTCATGGAACATCAGCTGATAAAGACGGGCCACAAGACACCATCATGTGACACTCTGAAGAAGGCGAAAGACTTTCGTATTGTGACATCCTCAAGGCCTAAACACTCATCCGATCAAAAATAAGTTGGCAGCCGTCTTCAGGGCCTGAATATCCTCAAATGTGAAAAATTTCGAGAAGATGGATCATCTGAATCATTTTGCAGGAACTTTTGTTGCCACGGAGATTAATCAGACTCTGCGGCACCGTAATAGCCACGCCCTTCGAAGGAAAGTCACAAAAATAGGGATAGAGTAAGATCAATGTCTTGAGTCTTTTCTAGCCAATTTTCAATCGGATTCGTTAAAAGGGCACCGTGCAGTACGTCAAAATGTAAAAAATGATATTGATTGGCGCAAGGTGTATAACTGAATATAAACATATAGATGTCTTCAGGTACCGACTCTTTATGTACATGTGAAGTTTTGGATTTTTAGCAGCATGTGCAGGAGAGTTATTAAGCATTTTGTCCATTGCGGCGAAGGAAATCTTAAGTGAAAACTTCGAAGCCCCGCCCCCGTTCATATAGTATTTCGGAAACAAAAAATTTTAGCCCCAGTGTTTGTCCCAGGTCTTAAGATGCTACAGACAGAATTTTAAGGCAATCAGATGAAGCCTTTAGGATCAGGGTGCAAAAGAATGACCCCTGTAAACATGCAAAAAAGGGCAAAAGTCGGACTTTCAAAAATTCATAACTCACTTCCTGTTCATATTAGACGTTAAAATATCAAATTTTTCGCCATGCCCGATGAGACTGCCAAGTTTGGTGAATTTTTGTGCATGTTTCGGGGGTCAAAAATGCGATCGAACAATCGGAAAAATAATAATAATAATAATTTCTACAAAAACAATAGGGACTTCGCAGCGGTCGCTGCTCAGGCCCTAATAATAATAATAATAATAAAAGTAATAATATTTTCTACAAAAACAATAGGGACCTCGCAGCCGTCGCAGCTCGGGCCCTAATAACAATTTCTAGAAAAACAATAGGGACCTCGCAGCGGTCACTGCTCGGGCCCTAATAATAATAATAATAATAATTTCCACAAAAACAATGGGGACCTCGTAGCGGTCGCTGCTCGGGCCCTAATAATAATTTCTACAAAAACAATAGGGACCTCTCCGCGGTCGCTGCTCGGGCCCCAATAATAATTTCTACACAAAGTCCATTGTGGTGACCCGCCCCCTTTTAAGTAAATTCAAAATGGCCGACTTCCTGTAAAACCTAGCTCATTGCTCCAAGAGACTTTTTTGTAGGTCTTGGTCTTATACATACAGTGAACCCTCGCTACTTGGCGGTTCACCTTTCGCGGGTTCAGTGTTTCGCGGGTCTAAAAAATATTCGGGGGCATTGTAGTTTCGCCGAGCGGCACGACGGGGTGCTGGAGCGGTTAGACGGCCGGCGTGCGCCGAAGAAGAGCGTGGGCGAAGAGGAGAGTGGACGAAGAAGAGCACGTTCCCCCGGACACGATGGGTGGCGACGTTTCGCGCGGTTCGGACAGTACCAGAGCTCCGGCCGGCGTGCGAGGCAGTTAAGCCGTAGAGGAGCACCTTCCCCGGGCACGGGCGGTGCCAAGCGGCCCCTAAGTTTAACCGAATGGAAGCTCCGGAGGAGGAGGGCATGCTCGCGTCACAGTAAGCCGAAGAGGAGCACCTTCCCCGGGCACGGGCGGTTCCAAGCGGCCCCTAAGTTTAACCGAATGGAAGCTCCGGAGGAGGAGGGCATGCTCGCGTCACAGTAAGCCGAAGAGGAGCACCTTCCCCGGGCACGGGCGGTTCCAAGCGGCCCCTAAGTTTAACCGAATGGAAGCTCCGGAGGAGGAGGGCATGCTCGCGTCACAGTAAGCCGAAGAGGAGCACCTTCCCCGGGCACGGGCGGTGCCAAGCGGCCCCTAAGTTTAACCGAATGGAAGCTCCGGGGGAGGAGGGCGGGTGTGTGTCACAGTTAAGCCGAATTGGAGCACCTCTTCCGCCCGGGCACGAGCGGAGCGCGAAGCTGTCAGTTATGAATGTATAAAAGAATAAATAAATAAATAAATAAAGAATGCCACCTTTCATTTCACAGGGCACACCGGACGGCGTACCAGCAGGTAAAAGTCGGAGTAATTAAATAAATACAAAAAGAATGGCTGGGGAATAAAAAAATAATACGTTTTAATAATAATTTGTTTTTTTTGTTATAACATGAATTTCACTCTCTCTCTCCCCGTATATATATATATATATATATATATATATATATATATTTATTATATATATTGTATATTTTTTTAAGCATTTTTGAAGGTGCGCCGCTACTTCGCGGATTTTCAGTTTTCGCGGGTGGTCTCTGTCCCCATTAACCGCGATAACCGAGGATTCACTGTACTCCATAAAATTTACAAAAAGCGAGGTGAAACACTCAACCAGGGCTGCTTTTTTTAACATTTCTCGAGGGCCATGGCGAGCCATTTCAAAAAAGCTGCACAACTAACGTATAAAATATTGATAAATTTGCTCGGCCTGATGTGTGTGTAAAGTTTCACGAGTTGTCGTTCATATTTAGAACCTCATAATCAGCGTTGTTTTATTGCCGAACAGTGCAATGCCACTCCCACAACTTTACAAGAAAAAGGACGAATTTCGTATTGTGACATCCTCATGGCCGAAACAGTCATCCGAGCATATATGAGGGCGACCTTGTTGAGTTGCACGGAGAAAAACATCCAAGAAAATAACTTGTATTAGCTTTTACCAGTTGGTGGCGCTACTACTACGATGAAAAATAAGTTGGTAGATGTCTTCAGGGCTGAAGTATCCTCAAATGTGTACAACTTC
Organism: Idiotropiscis lumnitzeri; assembly: GCF_059441095.1. Lineage (NCBI taxonomy): Eukaryota > Metazoa > Chordata > Actinopteri > Syngnathiformes > Syngnathidae > Idiotropiscis > Idiotropiscis lumnitzeri. Next base: position 329,735 of record NW_028283655.1, read on the forward strand.
GAGAAGATAGGATCATCTGAGTCATGTTGCCGGAGCTTTTATTGCCACAGAGTACAATCTGACTTTTCAGCACCGTAATAGCCACGCCTTTTGCCAAAACGTCACAAAATTCAGCAGAGAGTAAGATCATTGTCTTGAGTCTTTTCTGACTAATTTTCAGTCGGATTCGTCAAAAGGGCACCGTGCATAATGTGAAAATTTAAATAAAAACAAATTTTTGATTCCACTTGGCGGCGCTGTGTGTATAACAAAATAATAACATTAAGATGTCTTCAGGTCGGGACGTTTTATTTACAGGTGAAGGTTTGGATTTTTAGGAGCATGTGCAGGGGAGTTATTAAGCATTCGTTTATTTGTATTAGGTACATTTTGTCTTCTTATTATTGATATTTGACTGATTCATTAAAAGCAGACAATTATGTTTTAGGTTAATTTTTTACCTGACATGTTTCGGCGAGTCTTTCGCCTTCTTCAGAGTGTCGCATGATGGTGTCTTGAGACCCGTCTTTATCAGCTGATGTTCCATGAGGGTGTGACTTACCTGTCAAAAAAATGAAAAATCAGAGCAGTAAAAGAACAAGCACAACATGAACATTACAAATCAGCAATCACTGACCACTGCAAAAGGGAAAACCACATCATGGACCGGGAGAAGGGCAGGGTCATCCGCACCGAAGAGAACAAACAACAGCGCTGGATCAGAGAGGCCATTGAGATCTGCAAGCGAGGCATAAAAACCATGAACAGAGACAAGGGAGCCTTCATCCTCTCTACCACCTGGAGCAGCATCTTGGCGGAGTGAACGGACAGCGGGGGGCGTGACTTGCCTTCATTCTTGTGAATGGTAAGTCACGCCCTCATGGAACATCAGCTGATAAAGACGGGCCACAAGACACCATCATGTGACACTCTGAAGAAGGCGAAAGACTTTCGTATTGTGACATCCTCAAGGCTTAAACACTCATCCGAGCAAATATAAGGTAGATTTTGTTAACCTGCCCGGAGAAAAACATCAACGAAAATAATTTGTATTTGTTTTAACCAGTTGGTGGCGCTACCACTGCGATCAAAAATAAGTTGGCAGCCGTCTTCAGGGCCTGAATATCCTCAAATGTGAAAAATTTCAAGAAGATGGATCATCTGAATCATTTTGCAGGAACTTTTGTTGCCACGGAGAATAATCAGACTCTGCGGCACCGTAATAGCCACGCCCTTCGAAGGAAAGTCACAAAAATAGGGATAGAGTAAGATCAATGTCTTGAGTCTTTTCTAGCCAATTTTCAATCGGATTCGTTAAAAGGGCACCGTGCAGTACGTCAAAATGTAAAAAATGATATTGATTGGCGCAAGGTGTATAACTGAATATAAACATATAGATGTTTTCAGGTACCGACTCTTTATGTACATGTGAAGTTTTGGATTTTTAGCAGCATGTGCAAGAGAGTTATTAAGCATTTTGTCCATTGCGGCGAAGGAAATCTTAAGTGAAAACTTCGAAGCCCCGCCCCCGTCATATAGTATTTCGGAAACAAAAAATTTTAGCCCCAGTGTTTGTCCCAGGTCTTAAGATGCTACAGACAGAATTTTAAGGCAATCAGATGAAGCCTTTAGGATCAGGGTGCAAAAGAATGACCCCTGTAAACATGCAAAAAAGGGCAAAAGTCGGACTTTCAAAAATTCATAACTCACTTCCTATTCATATTAGACATTCAAATATCAAATTTTTCGCCATGCCCGATGAGACTGCCAAGTTTGGTGAATTTTTGTGCATGTTTCGGGGGTCAAAAATGCAATCGAACAATCGGGAAAATAATAATAATAATAATTTCTACAAAAACAATAGGGACTTCGCAGCGGTCGCTGCTCAGGCCCTAATAATAATAATAATAATAAGAGAAGATAAGATAAGATGTCCTTTATTAGTCCCACAATGGGGAAATTTGAAAGTAATAATATTTTCTACAAAAACAATAGGGACCTCGCAGCCGTCGCAGCTCGGGCCCTAATAACAATTTCTAGAAAAACAATAGGGACCTCGCAGCGGTCACTGCTCGGGCCCTAATAATAATAATAATAATAATTTCCACAAAAACAATGGGGACCTCGCCGCGGTCGCTGCTCGGGCCCCAATAATAATTTCTACACAAAGTCCATTGTGGTGACCCGCCCCCTTTTAAGAAATTCAAAATGGCCGACTTCCTGTAAAACCTAGCTCATTGCTCCAAGAGACTTTTTTGTAGGTCTTGGTCTTATACATACAGTGAACCCTCGCTACTTCGCGGTTCACCTTTCGCGGGTTCAGTGCTTCGCGGGTATAAAAAATATTCGGGGGCATTGTAGTTTCGCCGAGCGGCACGACGGGGCGCTGGAGCGGTTAGACGGCCGGCGTGCGCCGAAGAAGAGCGTGGGCGAAGAGGAGAGTGGACGAAGAAGAGCACGTTCCCCCGGACACGATCGGTGGCGACGTTTTGCGCGGTTCGGACCGTACCAGAGCTCCGGCCGGCGTGCGTGGCAGTTAAGCCGTAGAGGAGCACCTTCCCCGGGCACGGGCGGTGCCAAGCGGCCCCTAAGTTTAACCGAATGGAAGCTCCGGAGGAGGAGGGCATGCTCGCGTCACAGTAAGCCGAAGAGGAGCACCTTCCCCGGGCACGGGCGGTTCCAAGCGGCCCCTAAGTTTAACCGAATGGAAGCTCCGGAGGAGGAGGGCATGCTCGCGACACAGTAAGCCGAAGAGGAGCACCTTCCCCGGGCACGGGCGGTGCCAAGCGGCCCCTAAGTTTAACCGAATGGAAGCTCCGGGGGAGGAGGGTGGGCGTGTGTCACAGTTAAGCCGAATTGGAGCACCTCTTCCGCCCGGGCACGAGCGGAGCGCGAAGCTGTCAGTTATGAATGAATAAATGAATAAATAAATAAATAAATAAAGAATGGCACCTTTCATTTCACAGGGCACACCAGACGGCGTACCAGCAGGTAAAAGTCTGAGTAATTAAATAAATACAAAAAGAATGGCTGGGGAATAAAAAAAATAATACGTTTTAATAATAATTTGTTTTTTTTGTTATAACATGAATTTCACTCTCTCTCTCCCCGTATATATATATATATATATATATATATATATATATATATATATATATATATATATATATTGTATTTTTTTTTTAAGCATTTTTGAAGGTGCGCCGCTACTTTGCGGATTTTCAGTTTTCGCGGGTGGTCTCGGTCCCTATTAACCGCGATAACCGAGGGTTCACTGTACTCCATAAAATTTACAAAAAGCGAGGTGAAACACTCAACCAGGGCTGCTCTGCATGTTGTGCTGGGCCACCTGGAACAACAGCGGAGCTATGCAAGGATGCTCTTTGTGGACTACAGCTCGGCATTCAACACGATCATCCCAGACATCCTCGTCGCCAAACTGGACACTCTCGGCCTCCCTGCCCTCACACGCATCTGGATTAAGGACTTTCTGACCAACAGACCCCAGACTGTGTTGCTCGGCCCCTACACGTCCTCCACCCTCATGCTGAGCACCGGTTCCCCCCAAGGATGCGTGCTGAGCCCTCTCCTGTACGCCCTCTACACCTACGACTGCAGCCCGGCCCACGGCAACAACACCATCGTCAAGTTTGCTGACGACACGACAGTGGTCGGTCTGATCTCGGAAGGTGACGAGACAGCCTACAGAGAGGAGGTAGGGAGACTGACAACTTGGTGAAAGGAGAACAGACTGCACCTTAACTCTGCTAAAACAAAGGAGATTGTCGTCGACTTCAGGAGGAACAAGACGCTGCCGCCCCCCCTCTGCATCGAAGGCGTGTGTGTGGAGAGGGTCCACACGTTCAAGTTCCTGGGAGTACAGATCTCCGATGACCTTTCTTGGAGTCACAACACCACAGCAGTGGTAAAGAAGGTCCGCCAACGTCTGCACTTCCTGAGAGTCCTCAGGAAATTCAACCTGGACAGGAAGCTGCTGCTGGCCTTCTACCACTCGTCCATCGAGAGCCTGCTGACGTACTGTGTCTCCACCTGGTACAGCGGCTGCACTGAGGCGGACAGAGTGAGGCTCCAGAGGACAGTCAAAACAGCGCAAAGGATTATTGGCTGCCCTCTCCCCTCGCTGTCGGACATCTACACCGCCCGGTGCCTCAGAAGGGCTCTCAACATCGTCAAAGACAATACCCACCCAAACTCACACCTGTTCGACCTGTTGCCCTCTGGCAGGCGCTACAGATGCATCAAATCAAGGACCAATAGACTGAGAAACAGTTTCTTTCCGAGAGCCATCTCCATACTGAACTCTCACACACACACGAGACCACCCTAACCTTGCAAAACAGCATTGTGATGTGTTTCTATATGCCCTATTTAGTACTGAATTCCATTGCACTGTCTTATTTATTTATCTAATTTATATATTGTCTGTATTATTGTTGTATTGCACTGGAGAGGGGAGCCCTCTAATCTCGTTGCACACTTGAGTACAATGACAATAAAGGGATTTCTATTTCTATTCTATTCTTTTTTTAACTTTTCTCGAGGGCCATGGCGAGCCATTTAAAAAAAGCTGCACAACTAACGTATAAAATATTGATAAATTTGCTCTGCCTGATGTGTGTGTAAAGTTTCACGAGTTGTCGTTAATATTTAGAACCTCATAATCAGCGTTGTTTTATTGCCGAACAGTGCAATGCCACTCCCACAACTTTTCACGAAAAAGGATGAATTTCGTATTGTGACATCCTCATGGCCGAAACAGTCATCCGAGCATATATGAGGGCGACCTTGTTGAGTTGCACGGAGAAAAACATCCAAGAAAATAACTTGTATTAGCTTTTACCAGTTGGTGGCGCTACTACTACGATGAAAAATAAGTTGGTAGATGTCTTCAGGGCTGAAGTATCCTCAAATGTGTACAACTTCGAGAAGATAGGATCATCTGAGTCATGTTGCCGGAGCTTTTGTTGCCACAAAGTACAATCGGATTTTTCAGCACCGTAATAGCCACGCCTTTTGCCAAAACGTCACAAAATTCGGCAGAGAGTAAGATCATTGTCTTGAGTCTTTTCTGACTAATTTTCAGTCGGATTCGTCAAAAGGGCACCGTGCAGTACGTGAAAATTAAAATAAAAACAAATTTTTGATTCCACTTGGCGGCGCTGTGTGTATAACAAAATAATAACATTAAGATGTCTTCAGGTCGGGACGTTTTATTTACAGGTGAAGGTTTGGATTTTTAGGAGCATGTGCAGGGGCGTTATTAAGCATTCATTTATTTGTATTAGGTTCATTTTGTCTTCTTATTATTGATATTTGACTGATTCATTAAAAGCAGACAATTATGTTTTAGGTTAATTTTTTACCTGACATGTTTCGGCGAGTCTTTCGCCTTCTTCAGAGTGTCGCATGATGGTGTCTTGAGACCCGTCTTTATCAGCTGATGTTCCATGAGGGTGTGACTTACCAGTCAAAAAAATGAAAAATCAGAGCAGTAAAAGAACAAGCACAACATGAACATTACAAATCAGCAATCACTGACCACTGCAAAAGGGAAAACCACATCATGGACCGGGAGAAGGGCAGGGTCATCCGCACCGAAGAGAACAAACAACAGCGCTGGATCAGAGAGGCCATTGAGATCTGCAAGCGAGGCATAAAAACCATGAACAGAGACAAGGGAGCCTTCATCCTCTCTACCACCTGGAGCAGCATCTTGGCGGAGTGAACGGACAGCGGGGGCGTGACTTGCCTTCATTCTTGTGACAGGTAAGTCACGCCCTCATGGAACATCAGCTGATAAAGACGGGCCACAAGACACCATCATGTGACACTCTGAAGAAGGCGAAAGACTTTCGTATTGTGACATCCTCAAGGCCTAAACACTCATCCGATCAAAAATAAGTTGGCAGCCGTCTTCAGGGCCTGAATATCCTCAAATGTGAAAAATTTCGAGAAGATGGATCATCTGAATCATTTTGCAGGAACTTTTGTTGCCACTGAGAATAATCAGACTCTGCGGCACCGTAATAGCCACGCCCTTCGAAGGAAAGTCACAAAAATAGGGATAGAGTAAGATCAATGTCTTGAGTCTTTTCTAGCCAATTTTCAATCGGATTCGTTAAAAGGGCACCGTGCAGGACGTCAAAATGTAAAAAATGATATTGATTGGCGCAAGGTGTATAACAGAATATAAACATATAGATGTCTTCAGGTACCGACTCTTTATGTACATGTGAAGTTTTGGATTTTTAGCAGCATGTGCAAGAGAGTTATTAAGCATTTTGTCCATTGCGGCGAAGGAAATCTTAAGTGAAAACTTCGAAGCCCCGCCCCCGTCATATAGTATTTTGGAAACAAAAAATTTTAGCCCCAGTGTTTGTCCCAGGTCTTAAGATGCTACAGACAGAATTTTAAGGCAATCAGATGAAGCCTTTAGGATCAGGGTGCAAAAGAATGACCCCTGTAAACATGCAAAAAAGGGCAAAAGTCGGACTTTCAAAAATTCATAACTCACTTCCTGTTCATATTAGACGTTTAAAATATCAAATTTCTCGCCATGCCCGATGAGACTGCCAAGTTTGGTGAGTTTTTGTGCATGTTTCGGGGGTCAAAAATGCAATCGAACAATCGGAAAAATAATAATAATAATAATTTCTACAAAAACAACAGGGACTTCGCAGTGGTCGCTGCTCAGGCCCTAATAATAATAATAATAATAATAATAAAAGTAATAATATTTTCTACAAAAACAATAGGGACCTCGCAGCCGTCGCAGCTCGGGCCCTAATAACAATTTCTAGAAAAACAATAGGGACCTCGCAGCGGTCACTGCTCGGGCCCTAATAATAATAATAATAATAATTTCCACAAAAACAATGGGGACCTCGTAGCGGTCGCTGCTCGGGCCCTAATAATAATTTCTACAAAAACAATAGGGACATCGCCGCGGTCGCTGCTCGGGCCCCAATAATAATTTCTACACAAAGTCCATTGTGGTGACCCGCCCCCTTTTAAGTAAATTCAAAATGGCCGACTTCCTGTAAAACCTAGCTCATTGCTCCAAGAGACTTTTTTGTAGGTCTTGGTCTTATACATACAGTGAACCCTCGCTACTTGGCGGTTCACCTTTCGCGGGTTCAGTGCTTCGCGGGTCTAAAAAATATTCGGGGGCATTATAGTTTCGCCGAGCGGCACGACGGGGCGCTGGAGCGGTTAGACGGCCGGTGTGCGCCGAAGAAGAGCGTGGGCGAAGAGGAGAGTGGACGAAGAAGAGCACGTTCCCCCGGACACGATCGGTGGCGACGTTTCGCGCGGTTCGGACAGTACCAGAGCTCCGGCCGGCGTGCGTGGCAGTTAAGCCGTAGAGGAGAACCTTCCCAGGGCACGGGCGGTGCCAAGCGGCCCCTAAGTTTAACCGAATGGAAGCTCCGGAGGAGGAGGGCATGCTCGCGTCACAGTAAGCCGAAGAGGAGCACCTTCCCCGGGCACGGGCGGTTCCAAGCGGCCCCTAAGTTTAACCGAATGGAAGCTCCGGAGGAGGAGGGCATGCTCGCGTCACAGTAAGCCGAAGAGGAGCACCTTCCCCGGGCACGGGCGGTGCCAAGCGGCCCCTAAGTTTAACCGAATGGAAGCTCCGGGGGAGGAGGGCGGGTGTGTGTCACAGTTAAGCCGAATTGGAGCACCTCTTCCGCCCGGGCACGAGCGGAGCGCGAAGCTGTCAGTTATGAATGTATAGAAGAATAAATAAATAAAGAATGCCACCTTTCATTTCACAGGGCACACCGGACGGCGTACCAGCAGGTAAAAGTCGGAGTAATTAAATAAATACAAAAAGAATGGCTGGGGAATAAAAAAATAATACGTTTTAATAATAATTTGGTTTTTTTGTTATAACATGAATTTCACTCTCTCTCTCTCTCTCTCTCTCTCTCTCCCCCGTATATATATATATATATATATATATATATATATATATATATATATATATATATATATATTTATTATATATATTGTATTTTCTTTTAAGCATTTTTGAAGGTGCGCCGCTACTCCGCGGATTTTCAGTTTCCGCGGGTGGTCTCGGTCCCCATTAACCGCGATAACCGAGGGTTCACTGTACTCCATAAAATTTACAAAAAGCGAGGTGAAACACTCAACCAGGGCTGCTTTTTTGAACATTTCTCGAGGGCCATGGCGAGCCATTTCAAAAAAGCTGCACAACTAACGTATAAAATATTTATAAATTTGCTCTGCCTGATGTGTGTGTCAAGTTTCACGAGTTGTCGTTCATATTTAGAACCTCATAATCAGCGTTGTTTTATTGCCAAACAGTGCAATGCCACTCCCACAACTTTTCACGAAAAAGGATGAATTTCGTATTGTGACATCCTCATGGCCGAAACAGTCCTCCGAGCATATATGAGGGCGACCTTGTTGAGTTGCACGGAGAAAAACATCCAAGAAAATAACTTGTATTAGCTTTTACCAGTTGGTGGCGCTACTACTACGATGAAAAATAAGTTGGTAGATGTCTTCAGGGCTGAAGTATCCTCAAATGTGTACAACTTCGAGAAGATAGGATCATCTGAGTCATGTTGCCGGAGCTTTTGTTGCCACAAAGTACAATCGGACTTTTCAGCACCGTAATAGCCACGCCTTTTGCCAAAACGTCACAAAACTCGGCAGAGAGTAAGATCATTGTCTTGAGTCTTTTCTGACTAATTTTCAGTCGGATTCGTCAAAAGGGCACGTTGCAGTACGTGAAAATTAAAATAAAAACAAATTTTTGATTCCACTTGGCGGCGCTGTGTGTATAACAAAATAATAACATTAAGATGTCTTCAGGTCGGGACATTTTATTTACAGGTGAAGGTTTGGATTTTTAGGAGCATGTGCAGGGGAGTTATTAAGCATTCATTTATTTGTATTAGGTTCATTTTGTCTTCTTATTATTGATATTTGACAGATTCATTAAAAGCAGACAATTATGTTTTCGGTAAATTTTTTACCTGACATGTTTCGGCGAGTCTTTCGCCTTCTTCAGAGTGTCGCATGATGGTGTCTTGAGACCCGTCTTTATCAGCTGATGTTCCATGAGGGTGTGACTTACCTGTCAAAAAAATGAAAAATCAGAGCAGTAAAAGAACAAGCACAACATGAACATTACAAATCAGCAATCACTGACCACTGCAAAAGGGAAAACCACATCATGGACCGGGAGAAGGGCAGGGTCATCCGCACAGAAGAGAACAAACAACAGCGCTGGATCAGAGAGGCCATTGAGATCTGCAAGCGAGGCATAAAAACCATGAACAGAGACAAGGTTGCCTTCATCCTCTCTACCACCTGGACCAGCATCTTGGCGGAGTTAACGGACAGCGGGGGGCGTGACTTGCCTTCATTCTTGTGACAGGTAAGTCACGCCCTCATGGAACATCAGCTGATAAAGACGGGCCACAAGACACCATCATGTGACACTCTGAAGAAGGCGAAAGACTTTCGTATTGTGACATCCTCAAGGCCTAAACACTCATCCGAGCAAATATAAGGTAGATTTTGTGAACCTGCCCGGAGAAAAACATCAACGAAAATAATTTGTATTTGTTTTAACCAGTTGGTGGCGCTACCACTGCGATCAAAAATAAGTTGGCAGCCGTCTTCAGGGCCTGAATATCCTCAAATGTGAAAAATTTCGAGAAGATGGATCATCTGAATCATTTTGCAGGAACTTTTGTTGCCACGGAGAATAATCAGACTCTGCGGCACCGCAATAGCCACGGCCTTCGAAGGAAAGTCACAAAAATAGGGATAGCGTAAGATCAATGTCTTGAGTCTTTTCTAGCCAATTTTCAATCGGATTCGTTAAAAGGGCACCGTGCAGTACGTCAAAATGTAAAAAATGATATTGATTGGCGCAAGGTGTATAACAGAATATAAACATATAGATGTCTTCAGGTACCGACTCTTTATGTACATGTGAAGTTTTGGATTTTTAGCAGCATGTGCATGAGAGTTATTAAGCATTTTGTCCATTGCGGCGAAGGAAATCTTAAGTGAAAACTTTGAAGCCCCGCCCCCGTCATATAGTATTTCGGAAACAAAAGATTTTAGCCCCAGTGTTTGTCCCAGGTCTTAAGATGCTACAGACAGAATTGTAAGGCAATCAGATGAAGCCTTTAGGATCAGGGTGCAAAAGAATGACCCCTGTAAACATGCAAAAAAGGGCAAAAGTCGGACTTTCAAAAATTCACAACTCACTTCCTGTTCATATTAGACGTTAAAATATCAAATTTTTCACCATGCCCGATGAGACTGCCAAGTTTGGTGAGTTTTTGTGCATGTTTCGAGGGTCAAAAATGCGATCGAACAATCGGAAAAATAATAATAATAATAATTTCAACAAAAACAATAGCGACTTCGCAGCGGTCGCTGCTCAGGCCCTAATAATAATAATAATAATAATAAAAAAAGTAATAATATTTTCTACAAAAACAATAGGGACCTCGCAGCCGTCGCAGCTCGGGCCCTAATAACAATTTTCTAGAAAAACGATAGGGACCTCGCAGCGGTCACTGCTCGGGCCCTAATAATAATAATAATAATAATAATTTCCACAAAAACAATGGGGACCTCGTAGCGGTCGCTGCTCGGGCCCCAATAATAATTTCTACACAAAGTCCATTGTGGTGACCCGCCCCCTTTTAAGTAAATTCAAAATGGCCGACTTCCTGTAAAACCTAGCTTATTGCTCCAAGAGACTTTTTTGTAGGTCTTGGTCTTATACATACAGTGAACCCTCGCTACTTCGCGGTTCACCTTTCGCGGGTTCAGTGCTTCGCGGGTATAAAAAATATTCGGGGGCATTGTAGTTTCGCCGAGCGGCACGACGGGCGCTGGAGCGGTTAGACGGCCGGCGTGCGCCGAAGAAGAGCGTGGGCGAAGAGGAGAGTGGACGAAGAAGAGGACGTTCCCCCGGACACGATCGGTGGCGACGTTTCGCGCGGTTCGGACCGTACCAGGGCTCCGGCCGGCGTGCGTGGCAGTTAAGCCGTAGAGGAGCACCGTCCCCGGGCACGGGCGGTGCCAAGCGGCCCCTAAGTTTAACCGAATGGAAGCTCTGGAGGAGGAGGGGATGCTCGCGTCACAGTAAGCCGAAGAGGAGCACCTTCCCCGGGCACGGGCGGTTCCAAGCGGCCCCTAAGTTTAACCGAATGGAAGCTCCGGAGGAGGAGGGCATGCTCGCGTCACAGTAAGCCGAAGAGGAGCACCTTCCCCGGGCACGGGCGGTGCCAAGCGGCCCCTAAGTTTAACCGAATGGAAGCTCCGGGGGAGGAGGGCGGGTGTGTGTCACAGTTAAGCCGAATTGGAGCACCTCTTCCGCCCGGGCACGAGCGGAGCGCGAAGCTGTCAGTTATGAATGTATAGAAGAATAAATAAATAAAGAATGCCACCTTTCATTTCACAGGGCACACCGGACGGCGTACCAGCAGGTAAAAGTCGGAGTAATTAAATAAATACAAAAAGAATGGCTGGGGAATAAAAAAATAATACGTTTTAATAATAATTTGGTTTTTTTGTTATAACATGAATTTCACTCTCTCTCTCTCTCTCTCTCTCTCTCTCCCCCGTATATATATATATATATATATATATATATATATATATATATATATATATATATATATTTATTATATATATTGTATTTTCTTTTAAGCATTTTTGAAGGTGCGCCGCTACTCCGCGGATTTTCAGTTTCCGCGGGTGGTCTCGGTCCCCATTAACCGCGATAACCGAGGGTTCACTGTACTCCATAAAATTTACAAAAAGCGAGGTGAAACACTCAACCAGGGCTGCTTTTTTGAACATTTCTCGAGGGCCATGGCGAGCCATTTCAAAAAAGCTGCACAACTAACGTATAAAATATTTATAAATTTGCTCTGCCTGATGTGTGTGTCAAGTTTCACGAGTTGTCGTTCATATTTAGAACCTCATAATCAGCGTTGTTTTATTGCCAAACAGTGCAATGCCACTCCCACAACTTTTCACGAAAAAGGATGAATTTCGTATTGTGACATCCTCATGGCCGAAACAGTCCTCCGAGCATATATGAGGGCGACCTTGTTGAGTTGCACGGAGAAAAACATCCAAGAAAATAACTTGTATTAGCTTTTACCAGTTGGTGGCGCTACTACTACGATGAAAAATAAGTTGGTAGATGTCTTCAGGGCTGAAGTATCCTCAAATGTGTACAACTTCGAGAAGATAGGATCATCTGAGTCATGTTGCCGGAGCTTTTGTTGCCACAAAGTACAATCGGACTTTTCAGCACCGTAATAGCCACGCCTTTTGCCAAAACGTCACAAAACTCGGCAGAGAGTAAGATCATTGTCTTGAGTCTTTTCTGACTAATTTTCAGTCGGATTCGTCAAAAGGGCACGTTGCAGTACGTGAAAATTAAAATAAAAACAAATTTTTGATTCCACTTGGCGGCGCTGTGTGTATAACAAAATAATAACATTAAGATGTCTTCAGGTCGGGACATTTTATTTACAGGTGAAGGTTTGGATTTTTAGGAGCATGTGCAGGGGAGTTATTAAGCATTCATTTATTTGTATTAGGTTCATTTTGTCTTCTTATTATTGATATTTGACAGATTCATTAAAAGCAGACAATTATGTTTTCGGTAAATTTTTTACCTGACATGTTTCGGCGAGTCTTTCGCCTTCTTCAGAGTGTCGCATGATGGTGTCTTGAGACCCGTCTTTATCAGCTGATGTTCCATGAGGGTGTGACTTACCTGTCAAAAAAATGAAAAATCAGAGCAGTAAAAGAACAAGCACAACATGAACATTACAAATCAGCAATCACTGACCACTGCAAAAGGGAAAACCACATCATGGACCGGGAGAAGGGCAGGGTCATCCGCACAGAAGAGAACAAACAACAGCGCTGGATCAGAGAGGCCATTGAGATCTGCAAGCGAGGCATAAAAACCATGAACAGAGACAAGGTTGCCTTCATCCTCTCTACCACCTGGACCAGCATCTTGGCGGAGTTAACGGACAGCGGGGGGCGTGACTTGCCTTCATTCTTGTGACAGGTAAGTCACGCCCTCATGGAACATCAGCTGATAAAGACGGGCCACAAGACACCATCATGTGACACTCTGAAGAAGGCGAAAGACTTTCGTATTGTGACATCCTCAAGGCCTAAACACTCATCCGAGCAAATATAAGGTAGATTTTGTGAACCTGCCCGGAGAAAAACATCAACGAAAATAATTTGTATTTGTTTTAACCAGTTGGTGGCGCTACCACTGCGATCAAAAATAAGTTGGCAGCCGTCTTCAGGGCCTGAATATCCTCAAATGTGAAAAATTTCGAGAAGATGGATCATCTGAATCATTTTGCAGGAACTTTTGTTGCCACGGAGAATAATCAGACTCTGCGGCACCGCAATAGCCACGCCCTTCGAAGGAAAGTCACAAAAATAGGGATAGCGTAAGATCAATGTCTTGAGTCTTTTCTAGCCAATTTTCAATCGGATTCGTTAAAAGGGCACCGTGCAGTACGTCAAAATGTAAAAAATGATATTGATTGGCGCAAGGTGTATAACAGAATATAAACATATAGATGTCTTCAGGTACCGACTCTTTATGTACATGTGAAGTTTTGGATTTTTAGCAGCATGTGCATGAGAGTTATTAAGCATTTTGTCCATTGCGGCGAAGGAAATCTTAAGTGAAAACTTTGAAGCCCCGCCCCCGTCATATAGTATTTCGGAAACAAAAGATTTTAGCCCCAGTGTTTGTCCCAGGTCTTAAGATGCTACAGACAGAATTTTAAGGCAATCAGATGAAGCCTTTAGGATCAGGGTGCAAAAGAATGACCCCTGTAAACATGCAAAAAAGGGCAAAAGTCGGACTTTCAAAAATTCACAACTCACTTCCTGTTCATATTAGACGTTAAAATATCAAATTTTTCACCATGCCCGATGAGACTGCCAAGTTTGGTGAGTTTTTGTGCATGTTTCGAGGGTCAAAAATGCGATCGAACAATCGGAAAAATAATAATAATAATTTCAACAAAAACAATAGCGACTTCGCAGCGGTCGCTGCTCAGGCCCTAATAATAATAATAATAATAATAAAAAAAGTAATAATATTTTCTACAAAAACAATAGGGACCTCGCAGCCGTCGCAGCTCGGGCCCTAATAACAATTTTCTAGAAAAACGATAGGGACCTCGCAGCGGTCACTGCTCGGGCCCTAATAATAATAATAATAATAATAATTTCCACAAAAACAATGGGGACCTCGTAGCGGTCGCTGCTCGGGCCCTAATAATAATTTCTACATAAACAATAGGGACCTCGCCGCGGTCGCTGCTCGGGCCCCAATAATAATTTCTACACAAAGTCCATTGTGGTGACCCGCCCCCTTTTAAGTAAATTCAAAATGGCCGACTTCCTGTAAAACCTAGCTTATTGCTCCAAGAGACTTTTTTGTAGGTCTTGGTCTTATACATACAGTGAACCCTCGCTACTTCGCGGTTCACCTTTCGCGGGTTCAGTGCTTCGCGGGTATAAAAAATATTCGGGGGCATTGTAGTTTCGCCGAGCGGCACGACGGGCGCTGGAGCGGTTAGACGGCCGGCGTGCGCCGAAGAAGAGCGTGGGCGAAGAGGAGAGTGGACGAAGAAGAGGACGTTCCCCCGGACACGATCGGTGGCGACGTTTCGCGCGGTTCGGACCGTACCAGGGCTCCGGCCGGCGTGCGTGGCAGTTAAGCCGTAGAGGAGCACCGTCCCCGGGCACGGGCGGTGCCAAGCGGCCCCTAAGTTTAACCGAATGGAAGCTCTGGAGGAGGAGGGGATGCTCGCGTCACAGTAAGCCGAAGAGGAGCACCTTCCCCGGGCACGGGCGGTTCCAAGCGGCCCCTAAGTTTAACCAAATGGAAGCTCCGGAGGAGGAGGGCATGCTCGCGTCACAGTAAGCCGAAGAGGAGCACCTTCGCCGGGCACGGGCGGTTCCAAGCGGCCCCTAAGTTTAACCGAATGGAAGCTCCGGAGGAGGCGGGCATGCTCGCGTCACAGTAAGCCGAAGAGGAGCACCTTCCCCGGGCACGGGCGGTGCCAAGCGGCCCCTAAGTTTAACCGAATGGAAGCTCCGGGGGAGGAGGGCGGGCGTGTGTCACAGTTCAGCCGAATTGGAACACCTCTTCCGCCCGGGCACGAACGGAGCGCGAAGCTGTCAGTTATGAATGAATAAATGAATAAATAAATAAATAAATAAAGAATGCCACCTTTCATTTCACAGGGAACACCGGACGGCGTACCAGCAGGTAAAAGTCGGAGTAATTGTCACGATCGTGCCTTTGTGTTGCAGCCGAGTGGGCGTGGTCGACGGCGCGTTGCTCGGCAACGCGGCCACGAGCGGACGCGTTCGCGAGACGGCCCAGCTGCAACCCATCATGCCTTGATTACGGACTATTTAAGCCTCCGACACGCAAACCTGCTTGCTCTCGCCTTGTGCCTTGCTACAGTCTTTGCCAACTTTGCTCCGTGTATTTGTCGTGTATGTTGTTACCTTGTTTATTTCTACAGCTACGTTTCGGCTCGCTTTGTGTTTTTTCGATGATTGGATTTAACCTTACCCTTTGGAGGAAGGACATTCTTGTTTTCGGTTTTCTTGCATTGCAAGCTCCTTTTGTTACTCGTTTTGCTTTTCCTGGGGGAAGATTGTTCCCCCAGCGTTTCCCGTTCACGTCTCCCGACGTCTGTAAGTATAGACCCTCTATTATTATTGATAGCAACCCTCCTTGCCTATCGCCTGCCAATTGTTTTTTGCCGGCCACAATAAATATTGTTCCTACCAAATTTTCCCTTGTCTGCGCTTTAAGGATCCACCCACACCGCTTCCCAGCCCCGGCTGGGGAGCGATCCTCACAGAATAATCCGACCATGGATTCTGCAGACAAGGAGAAAATTTTTCATGCCTTGACCAGCCAAGGACGCCTAGTGGGCCAACAGGCGACCGAGCTCGCGACCCTGCGCGTCGCGGTCGGCCAACTGGTCCAGCAACTCATGAGCCTAGGGGCCCGACTGAGTACCCCAGTTCACCCTGCCTCGCCGGTTCCCAACCCGGTCGATCCCCCTTCCGGGGCTCCGCCCCCAGGTTACCCGGTTAAGGAGCCTAACCTGGCTCATCCCGACCGCTACGGCGGAGAGCCTGGCCTTTGCGGCCCATTTATTCATCATTGTAGGCTGATTTTTGACCAGCAGCCCCGAACCTATGCGCTAGACAGCTCAAAAGTAGCATTTATGATGAGCCTCCTGACTGGTCAAGCGAGTGCATGGGCCATGGCCGTGAGCAACACGCGTCCCGAGATCAGCTCCTCGTTCCCCGCCTTTCTGAACGAGTTCCAGCGAGTGTTCCACCACCCGATCCGCGGGAAGGAGGCCGGAGCGGAATTACTGGACTGTATCCAGGGGGCACGGTCAGTTGCCGAGTACTCGATCACCTTCCGCACCCGAGCAGCGGAGAGTGGATTCGACGACTGCGCCCTGAGGTCCGTTTTCCGGAGGGGTCTGAACCCGGCCCTCAAGGACGAGCTGGCAGCCCGCGACGACGCCGAGACGCTGGAGGAGCTGATCACCCTGGCGATTCGTCTGGACAACCGCCTTCGAGAGCGTCGTCGAGAGCGAGGGGTGGAGCAGCGCCACGCCGAGCCGCCACGATTCCGGTTACCCGAACCTGCGCCCGCCGACGAGCCCATGCAGATGGGGGCCAGCCGCCTGGCGTCGCGGGAGCACCCTCGAGAGCAGGCGAGGGAGCAGCGCCGCTCGACCCATCCTCACACTCGGTCTCCCGGGTGGCCGCCCGTCGACGAGCCCAGGGGGGCGCCTCCGCGCCGTCCGGACCTACGAGAGAGGCAGCGCCGGCGCAGCACAGGGGCGTGCTTCTACTGCGGTCAACAGGGACACAGAGTAGCAGAGTGCGCGGAGATGGCCGACCGCCTAGAGTCATCCCCTCGTCGCCCCGCTCACTGCGAGTCCGCGGGGCGCACCTCCGCGGCTCCAGGTCCCCGGCAAGAACAGCCCGCCAGCGCGGCGGAGGGACAGGACAGTGCCGGGACCACCCTGAGACTTGAGATGGACGGAGAAATCACAGGGCTTAACGGGAGTGTTAAAGTTTGCGCGCTGATTGACTCCGGGGCCGATGACTGCTTTATAGACGCGGGTTTAGTGGCCCAACTCGGTTGTGAGGTCACCGAGCTCCACAAATCGGAGAAACTTTATGACCTCGATGGTCGCGTGCTGGCCGACATCCGACGGCTAACCGAACCTCTTACGCTGAAGTTGTCAGGCAACCACATCGAAAGGCGTTCGTTTTTTGTCATGCCCGCCAGGTCCGCCCCAGTCGTATTGGGAATCCCATGGCTAACCGCACACAACCCGGTCATCGACTGGAGCCGGCTCTCCCTCCAGAATTGGAGCCCTTTTTGCTACGCGCACTGCCTACGGTCAGCCGGAGAGGGCGTGCGGCCCCGGGCGGCCCCCGAGGTAGAAATCGAGCTTGAAAACGTGCCTAGCGTTTACCACGACCTCCGCGCCGTTTTTAGCAAAGAAAAAGCCAAATCACTTCCGCCGCACCGCCCATACGACTGCGCGATCGACCTAGTGCCCGACCCCGTCCTGCCGTCGGTACGGTTGTACAAGGTCTCGCAACCCGAGCAGGCGGCGATGAAGGATTACATAACGGAATCCCTCGCGGCGGGATTGATACGACCATCCACGTCTCCGGTAGGAGCCGGGCTCTTCTTTGTAGAAAAGAAAGATAAATCCCTCCGCCCCTGCGTCGATTACAAGGAACTAAACGCGATCACTGTTAAAAATCGCTACCCACTGCCCCTCCTGGACTCGGCCTTCGCTCCTCTGCAATCCGCGACAGTCTTTTCAAAATTAGACCTCCGCAGCGCGTACCACCTGGTCCGCATTAGAGAAGGGGATGAGTGGAAGACCGCGTTTAAAACCCCACTGGGACATTTTGAGTACCTGGTCATGCCCTTTGGGTTATCAAATGCACCCGCGGTGTTCCAAGCTCTCATTAATGACGTCCTCAGGGATATGCTCAATGTTTGTTGTTTTGTCTACCTGGACGATATCCTTATTTTCTCTCGGTCCCTAAAAGAACACCACCTCCACGTGCGATCCATTTTACAACGACTCCTAGAAAACAAATTATACGTTAAGGCAGAAAAATGTGAATTCCACAAAACCTCGGTTTCGTTCCTAGGATTCATAGTAGAAAACGGGCAATTAAAGGCCGACCCGGCCAAGACGCGCGCCGTCGTGGAGTGGCCGGTGCCCACTACACGCAAACAGCTGCAGAGATTCCTAGGGTTCGCGAATTTCTATCGCCGCTTCATCAAAGACTATAGCCGCCGGGCGCTGCCGCTCACTCGCCTCACCTCGACGAAGATTCGTTTCGCCTGGGACAGGGAAGCCGAGGGGGCGTTCGCGGATTTAAAAAAGGCATTCACAAACCCTCCCGTATTGCACCACCCTAACACCGATCTTCCTTTTGTTGTAGAGGTGGACGCCTCTGATTCGGGAGTGGGGGCCGTCCTGTCGCAGCGGTCCCCGGTCGACCAACGTCTGCACCCCTGCGCCTTTTTCTCTCGCTGCCTCTCCCCAGCGGAGGCCAACTACGATGTGGGCAACCGAGAACTCCTGGCCGTGATCCTGGCCCTGCAGGAATGGCGGCACTGGCTGGAGGGCACCCAGGAGCCATTCATCATTTTTACGGACCACAAGAACCTGTCATACATCCGCCACATGAAAAGACTGAACCCCCGGCTGGCGCGGTGGGCCTTGATCCTCAGCCGCTTCAATTATACCATGACTTACCGGCCGGGGGCACGCAACACCAAACCCGACGCACTGTCACGCATCCACGACGCCTGGGAAGACGAAGAGGGGCCGGCGAGCGTGGTGCCCAGTCATCGCTTGGTGGGGGGCCTGCAATGGGAGATCGAGCGGCGAATCCGAGAAGCCCAGGAGGAAAGTGGGGCGCCAACGGAGTGTCCTCCCGGGCGCCTGTTCGTGCCGACTCGAGACCGGGCGGAGGTGATCCAGTGGGGCCATGCCTCCAAGTTGGCCTGCCACCCGGGCATACGCCGCACCCTGGGCCTGATCGCCCAACGCTTTTGGTGGCCGTCGCTCAAAAGAGACGTGACGCGTACATACAAGCCTGTCCACAATGCGCTGCCAGCAAGGCATCGCACCAGCCCCCGGCGGGCCTACTGCACCCGCTTCCCGTTCGGGCGCGCCCCTGGTCCAACATTTCACTGGACTTTGTCACTGGCCTGCCCGTTTCCCGCGGGCAAACGGTCGTCTTGACCATAGTGGACCGCTTCTCCAAGGCCGCCCATTTCGTTGCGCTACCCAAGCTCCCGACAGCCCTCGAAACAGCCAACCTGCTGGTCCAACACGTGGTTCGACTCCATGGCATCCCGGACGACTTGGTGTCCGACCGAGGCCCGCAGTTCGTCTCCCAGGTATGGAAGAAATTCTGCCAGTGCCTCGGGGCTACATCCAGTCTCTCCTCAGGCTACCACCCGCAGACCAACGGGCAATCGGAGCGCGCCAATCAGGACCTTGAGTCCGCGCTCCGCTGCGTCTGCATGGACCAGCCGGCCACCTGGGTCGATCATCTGCCATGGATCGAGTACGCTCACAATACTCTGATCTCCTCAGCCACAGGTCAATCACCATTCCAGACCGCCTACGGGTACCAACCTCCGCTGTTTCCGTCCCAACCCGGTTCTGAAGAGGTACCCTCGGTCCAGCAGCACCTAAAGCGAGCCCACCGGGCATGGAAAGAGGCTCGGGCCGCCCTGTCACGCACCACGCAGCGGAACCGGCGCATCGCTGACCGTCGCCGCCGTCCAGCCCCGGGCTACAAGATCGGCGACAAGGTATGGCTGTCCACACGAGACCTTAATCTGGCTGGATCATCCCGCAAGCTAGGGCCACGTTACGTGGGCCCGTTCGAAGTCGCAGCCATCATCAACCCGGTCTCGGTCCGCCTCAAATTACCCCCCACCATGAAGATACACCCCGTGTTCCACGTGTCTTTCATCAAGCTGGCCCCTACCTGCCCGCTGGTGCCGCCCGCCGCCCCGCCACCGCCTCCTAGGATCATTGACGGCGACCCAGTCTACACGGTAAAGGAGATCTTGGACTCCAGGCGCAGGGGAAGGGGGACTCAGTACCTGGTCGACTGGGAGGGCTATGGCCCAGAAGAACGGCAATGGATCCCTCGCTCCTGGATCATGTGTCCATCTC
Organism: Idiotropiscis lumnitzeri; assembly: GCF_059441095.1. Lineage (NCBI taxonomy): Eukaryota > Metazoa > Chordata > Actinopteri > Syngnathiformes > Syngnathidae > Idiotropiscis > Idiotropiscis lumnitzeri. The sequence goes on from NW_028283655.1 coordinate 350,083, forward strand.
TACTACGAGATTACCACAACGCCCACCCAACGAAACCAGGTAGTACGCCAAGGGGCGTCCGTTAAGGGGGGGGTACTGTCACGATCGTGCCTTTGTGTTGCAGCCGAGTGGGCGTGGTCGACGGCGCGTTGCTCGGCAACGCGGCCACGAGCGGACGCGTTCGCGAGACGGCCCAGCTGCAACCCATCATGCCTTGATTACGGACTATTTAAGCCTCCGACACGCAAACCTGCGTGTCGGATTATTGACCTACTTGCTCTCGCCTTGTGCCTTGCTACAGTCTTTGCCAACTTTGCTCCGTGTATTTGTCGTGTATGTTGTTACCTTGTTTATTTCTACAGCTACGTTTCGGCTCGCTTTGTGTTTTTTCGATGATTGGATTTAACCTTACCCTTTGGAGGAAGGACATTCTTGTTTTCGGTTTTCTTGCATTGCAAGCTCCTTTTGTTACTCGTTTTGCTTTTCCTGGGGGAAGATTGTTCCCCCAGCGTTTTCCGTTCACGTCTCCCGACGTCTGTAAGTATAGACCCTCTATTATTATTGATAGCAACCCTCCTTGCCTATCGCCTGCCAATTGTTTTTTGCCGGCCACAATAAATATTGTTCCTACCAAATTTTCCCTTGTCTGCGCTTTAAGGATCCACCCACACCGCTTCCCAGCCCCGGCTGGGGAGCGATCCTCACAGTAATTAAATAAATACAAAAAGAATGGCTGGGGAATAAAAAAATAATACGTTTTAATAATAATTTGTTTTTTTTGTTATAACATGAATTTCACTCTCTCTCTCTCTCTCTCTCCCCGTATATATATATATACATATATATATATATATATGTACATATATATACATATATATATATATATATATACATATATATATATATATATATATATATATATATTTATTATATATATTGTATTTTCTTTTAAGCATTTTTGAAGGTGCGCCGCTACTTCGCGGATTTTCAGTTTCCGCGGGTGGTCTCGGTCCCCATTAACCGCGATAACCGAGGGTTCACTGTACTCCATAAAATTTACAAAAAGCGAGGTGAAACACTCAACCAGGGCTGCTTTTTTGAACATTTCTCGAGGGCCATGGCGAGCCATTTCAAAAAAGCTGCACAACTAACGTATAAAATTGCTCTGCCTGATGTGTGTGTCAAGTTTCACGAGTTGTCGTTCATATTTAGAACCTCATAATCAGCGTTGTTTTATTGCCAAAAAGTGCAATGCCACTCCCACAACTTTTCACGAAAAAGGATGAATTTCGTATTGTGACATCCTCATGGCCGAAACAGTCCTCCGAGCATATATGAGGGCGACCTTGTTGAGTTGCACGGAGAAAAACATCCAAGAAAATAACTTGTATTAGCTTTTACCAGTTGGTGGCGCTACTACTACGATGAAAAATAAGTTGGTAGATGTCTTCAGGGCTGAAGTATCCTCAAATGTGTACAACTTCGAGAAGATAGGATCATCTGAGTCATGTTGCCGGAGCTTTTGTTGCCACAAAGTACAATCGGACTTTTCAGCACCGTAATTGCCACGCCTTTTGCCAAAACGTCACAAAACTCGGCAGAGAGTAAGATCATTGTCTTGAGTCTTTTCTGACTAATTTTCAGTCGGATTCGTCAAAAGGGCACCGTGCAGTACGTGAAAATTAAAATAAAAACAAATTTTTGATTCCACTTGGCGGCGCTGTGTGTATAACAAAATAATAACATTAAGATGTCTTCAGGTCGGGACATTTTATTTACAGGTGAATGTTTGGATTTTTAGGAGCATGTGCAGGGGAGTTATTAAGCATTCATTTATTTGTATTAGGTTCATTTTGTCTTCTTATTATTGATATTTGACAGATTCATTAAAAGCAGACAATTATGTTTTCGGTAAAATTTTTTACCTGACATGTTTCGGCGAGTCTTTCGCCTTCTTCAGAGTGTCGCATGATGGTGTCTTGAGACCCGTCTTTATCAGCTGATGTTCCATGAGGGTGTGACTTACCTGTCAAAAAAATGAAAAATCAGAGCAGTAAAAGAACAAGCACAACATGAATATTACAAATCAGCAATCACTGACCACTGCAAAAGGGAAAACCACATCATGGACCGGGAGAAGGGCAGGGTCATCGGCACCGAAGAGAACAAACAACAGCGCTGGATCAGAGAGGCCATTCAGATCTGCAAGCGAGGCATAAAAACCATGAACAGAGACAAGGGAGCCTTCATCCTCTCTACCACCTGGAGCAGCATCTTGGCGGAGTTAACGGACAGCGGGGGGCGTGACTTGCCTTCATTCTTGTGACAGGTAAGTCACGCCCTCATGGAACATCAGCTGATAAAGACGGGTCACAAGACACCATCATGTGACACTCTGAAGAAGGCGAAAGACTTTCGTATTGTGACATCCTCAAGGCCTAAACACTCATCCGAGCAAATATAAGGTAGATTTTGTTAACCTGCCCGGAGAAAAACATCAACGAAAATAATTTGTATTTGTTTTAACCAGTTGGTGGCGCTACCACTGCGATCAAAAATAAGTTGGCAGCCGTCTTCAGGGCCTGAATATCTTCAAATGTGAAAAATTTCGAGAAGATGGATCATCTGAATCATTTTGCAGGAACTTTTGTTGCCACGGAGAATAATCAGACTCTGCGGCACCGTAATAGCCACGCCCTTCGAAGGAAAGTCACAAAAATAGGGATAGAGTAAGATCAATGTCTTGAGTCTTTTCTAGCCAATTTTCAATCGGATTCGTTAAAAGGGCACCGTGCAGTACGTCAAAATGTAAAAAATGATATTGATTGGCGCAAGGTGTATAACTGAATATAAACATATAGATGTCTTCAGGTACCGACTCTTTATGTACATGTGAAGTTTTGGATTTTTAGCAGCATGTGCAAGAGAGTTATTAAGCATTTTGTCCATTGCGGCGAAGGAAATCTTAAGTGAAAACTTCGAAGCCCCGCCCCCGTCATATAGTATTTCGGAAACAAAAAATTTTAGCCCCAGTGTTTGTCCCAGGTCTTAAGATGCTACAGACAGAATTTTAAGGCAATCAGATGAAGCCTTTAGGATCAGGGTGCAAAAGAATGACCCCTGTAAACATGCAAAAAAGGGCAAAAGTCGGACTTTCAAAAATTCATAACTCACTTCCTGTTCATATTAGACGTTAAAATATCAAATTTTTCGCCATGCCCGATGAGACTGCCAAGTTTGGTGAATTTTTGTGCATGTTTCGGGGGTCAAAAATGCAATCGAACAATCGGAAAAATAATAATAATAATAATTTCTACAAAAACAATAGGGACTTCGCAGCGGTCGCTGCTCAGGCCCTAATAATAATAATAATAATAATAATAATAAAAGTAATAATATTTTCTACAAAAACAGTAGGGACCTCGCAGCCGTCGCAGCTTGGGCCCTAATAACAATTTCTAGAAAAACAATAGGGACCTCGCAGCGGTCACTGCTCGGGCCCTAATAATAATAATAATAAAAATAATAATAATTTCCACAAAAACAATGGGGACCTCGTAGCGGTCGCTGCTCGGGCCCTAATAATAATTTCTACATAAACAATAGGGACCTCGCCGCGGTCGCTGCTCGGGCCCCAATAATAATTTCTACACAAAGTCCATTGTGGTGACCCGCCCCTTTTAAGTAAATTCAAAATGGCCGACTTCCTGTAAAACCTAGCTCATTGCTCCAAGAGACTTTTTTGTAGGTCTTGGTCTTATACATACAGTGAACCCTCGCTACTTCGCGGTTCACCTTTCGCGGGTTCAGTGCTTCGCGGGTATAAAAAATATTCGGGGGCATTGTAGTTTCGCCGAGCGGCACGACGGGCGCTGGAGCGGTTAGACGGCCGGCGTGCGCCGAAGAAGAGCGTGGGCGAAGAGGAGAGTGGACGAAGAGAAGAAGAGCACGTTCCCCCGGACACGATCGGTGGCGACGTTTCGCGCGGTTCGGACCGTACCAGAGCTCCGGCCGGCGTGCGTGGCAGTTAAGCCGTAGAGGAGCACCTTCCCCGGGCACGGGCGGTGCCAAGCGGCCCCTAAGTTTAACCGAATGGAAGCTCCGGAGGAGGAGGGCATGCTCGCGTCACAGTAAGCCAAAGAGGAGCACCTTCCCCGGGCACGGGTGGTTCCAAGCGGCCCCTAAGTTTAACCGAATGGAAGCTCCGGAGGAGGCGGGCATGCTCGCGTCACAGTAAGCCGAAGAGGAGCACCTTCCCCGGGCACGGGCGGTGCCAAGCGGCCCCTAAGTTTAACCGAATGGAAGCTCCGGGGCAGGAGGGCGGGCGTGTGTCACAGTAAAGCCGAATTGGAACACCTCTTCCGCCCGGGCACGAACGGAGCGCGAAGCTGTCAGTTATGAATGAATAAATGAATAAATAAATAAATAAATAAAGAATGCCACCTTTCATTTCACAGGGCACACCGGACGGCGTACCAGCAGGTAAAAGTCGGAGTAATTAAATAAATACAAAAAGAATGGCTGGGGAATAAAAAAATAATACGTTTTAATAATAATTTGGTTTTTTTGTTATAACATGAATTTCACTCTCTCTCTCTGTCTATATATACACATATATATATATATATATATATATATATATATATATATATATATTTATTATATATATTGTATTTTTTTTTAAGCATTTTTGAAGGTGCGCCGCTACTTCGCGGATTTTCAGTTTTCGCGGGTGGTTTCTGTCCCCATTAACCGCGATAACCGAGGGTTCACTGTACTCCATAAAATTTACAAAAAGCAAGGTGAAACACTCAACCAGGGCTGCTTTTTTTAACATTTCTCGAGGGCCATGGCGAGCCATTTCAAAAAAGCTGCACAACTAACGTATAAAATATTGATAAATTTGCTCTGCCTGATGTTTGTGTAAAGTTTCACGAGTTGTCGTTCATATTTAGAACCTCATAATCAGCGTTGTTTTATTGCCGAACAGTGCAATGCCACTCCCACAACTTTTCACGAAAAAGGATGAATTTCGTATTGTGACATCCTCATGGCCGAAACAGTCCTCCGAGCATATATGAGGGCGACCTTGTTGAGTTGCACGGAGAAAAACATCCAAGAAAATAACTTGTATTAGCTTTTACCAGTTGGTGGCGCTACTACTACGATGAAAAATAAGTTGGTAGATGTCTTCAGGGCTGAAGTATCCTCAAATGTGTACAACTTCGAGAAGATAGGATCATCTGAGTCATGTTGCCGGAGCTTTTGTTGCCACAGAGTACAATCTGACTTTTCAGCACCGTAATAGCCACGCCTTTTGCCAAAACGTCACAAAATTCGGCAGAGAGTAAGATCATTGTCTTGAGTCTTTTCTGACTAATTTTCAGTCGGATTCGTCAAAAGGGCACCGTGCAGTATGTGAAAATTAAAATAAAAACACATTTTTGATTCCACTTGGCGGCGCTGTGTGTATAACAAAATAATAACATTAAGATGTCTTCAGGTCGGGACGTTTTATTTACAGGTGAAGGTTTGGATTTTTAGGAGCATGTGCAGGGGAGTTATTAAGCATTCATTTATTTGTATTAGGTTCATTTTGTCTTCTTATTATTGATATTTGACAGATTCATTAAAAGCAGACAATTATGTTTTAGGTTAATTTTTTACCTGACATGTTTCGGCGAGTCTTTCGCCTTCTTCAGAGTGTCGCATGATGGTGTCTTGAGACCCGTCTTTATCAGCTGATGTTCCATGAGGGTGTGACTTACCTGTCAAAAAAATTAAAAATCAGAGCAGTAAAAGAACAAGCACAACATGAACATTACAAATCAGCAATCACTGACCACTGCAAAAGGGAAAACCACATCATGGACCGGGAGAAGGGCAGGGTCATCCGCACCGAAGAGAACAAACAACAGCGCTGGATCAGAGAGGCCATTGAGATCTGCAAGCGAGGCATAAAAACCATGAACAGAGACAAGGGAGCCTTCATCCTCTCTACCACCTGGAGCAGCATCTTGGCAGAGTGAACGGACAGCGGGGGGCGTGACTTGCCTTCATTCTTGTGACAGGTAAGTCACGCCCTCATGGAACATCAGCTGATAAAGACGGGTCACAAGACACCATCATGTGACACTCTGAAGAAGGCGAAAGACTTTCGTATTGTGACATCCTCAAGGCCTAAACACTCATCCGAGCAAATATAAGGTAGATTTTGTTAACCTGCCCGGAGAAAAACATCAACGAAAATAATTTGTATTTGTTTTAACCAGTTGGTGGCGCTACCACTGCGATCAAAAATAAGTTGGCAGCCGTCTTCAGGGCCTGAATATCCTCAAATGTGAAAAATTTCAAGAAGATGGATCATCTGAATCATTTTGCAGGAACTTTTGTTGCCACGGAGAATAATCAGACTCTGCGGCACCGTAATAGCCACGCCCTTCGAAGGAAAGTCACAAAAATAGGGATAGAGTAAGATCAATGTCTTGAGTCTTTTCTAGCCAATTTTCAATCGGATTCGTTAAAAGGGCACCGTGCAGTACGTCAAAATGTAAAAAATGATATTGATTGGCGCAAGGTGTATAACTGAATATAAACATATAGATGTTTTCAGGTACCGACTCTTTATGTACATGTGAAGTTTTGGATTTTTAGCAGCATGTGCAAGAGAGTTATTAAGCATTTTGTCCATTGCGGCGAAGGAAATCTTAAGTGAAAACTTCGAAGCCCCGCCCCCGTCATATAGTATTTCGGAAACAAAAAATTTTAGCCCCAGTGTTTGTCCCAGGTCTTAAGATGCTACAGACAGAATTTTAAGGCAATCAGATGAAGCCTTTAGGATCAGGGTGCAAAAGAATGACCCCAGTAAACATGCAAAAAAGGGCAAAAGTCGGACTTTCAAAAATTCATAACTCACTTCCTATTCATATTAGACATTAAAATATCACATTTTTCGCCATGCCCGATGAGACTGCCAAGTTTGGTGAATTTTTGTGCATGTTTCGGGGGTCAAAAATGCAATCGAACAATCGGAAAAATAATAATAATAATAATTTCTACAAAAACAATAGGGACTTCGCAGCGGTCGCTGCTCAGGCCCTAATAATAATAATAATAATAAGAGAAGATAAGATAAGATGTCCTTTATTAGTCCCACAATGGGGAAATTTGAAAGTAATAATATTTTCTACAAAAACAATAGGGACCTCGCAGCCGTCGCAGCTCGGGCCCTAATAACAATTTCTAGAAAAACAATAGGGACCTCGCAGCGGTCACTGCTCGGGCCCTAATAATAATAATAATAATAATTTCCACAAAAACAATGGGGACCTCGTAGCGGTCGCTGCTCGGGCCCTAATAATAATTTCTACATAAACAATAGGGACCTCGCCGCGGTCGCTGCTCGGGCCCCAATAATAATTTCTACACAAAGTCCATTGTGGTGACCCGCCCCCTTTTAATAAATTCAAAATGGCCGACTTCCTGTAAAACCTAGCTCATTGCTCCAAGAGACTTTTTTGTAGGTCTTGGTCTTATACATACAGTGAACCCTCGCTACTTCGCGGTTCACCTTTCGCGGGTTCAGTGCTTCGCGGGTATAAAAAATATTCGGGGGCATTGTAGTTTCGCCGAGCGGCACGACGGGGCGCTGGAGCGGTTAGACGGCCGGCGTGCGCCGAAGAAGAGCGTGGGCGAAGAGGAGAGTGGACGAAGAAGAGCACGTTCCCCCGGACACGATCGGTGGCGACGTTTCGCGCGGTTCGGACCGTACCAGAGCTCCGGCCGGCGTGCGTGGCAGTTAAGCCGTAGAGGAGCACCTTCCCCGGGCACGGGCGGTGCCAAGCGGCCCCTAAGTTTAACCGAATGGAAGCTCCGGAGGAGGAGGGCATGCTCGCGTCACAGTAAGCCGAAGAGGAGCACCTTCCCCGGGCACGGGCGGTTCCAAGCGGCCCCTAAGTTTAACCGAATGGAAGCTCCGGAGGAGGAGGGCATGCTCGCGACACAGTAAGCCGAAGAGGAGCACCTTCCCCGGGCACGGGCGGTGCCAAGCGGCCCCTAAGTTTAACCGAATGGAAGCTCCGGGGGAGGAGGGTGGGCGTGTGTCACAGTTAAGCCGAATTGGAGCACCTCTTCCGCCCGGGCACGAGCGGAGCGCGAAGCTGTCAGTTATGAATGAATAAATGAATAAATAAATAAATAAATAAAGAATGGCACCTTTCATTTCACAGGGCACACCAGACGGCGTACCAGCAGGTAAAAGTCTGAGTAATTAAATAAATACAAAAAGAATGGCTGGGGAATAAAAAAATAATACGTTTTAATAATAATTTGTTTTTTTTGTTATAACATGAATTTCACTCTCTCTCTCCCCGTATATATATATATATATATATATATATATATATATATATATATATATATATATATATATATATATATATATATATATTGTATTTTTTTTTTAAGCATTTTTGAAGGTGCGCCGCTACTTCGCGGATTTTCAGTTTTCGCGGGTGGTCTCGGTCCCCATTAACCGCGATAACCGAGGGTTCACTGTACTCCATAAAATTTACAAAAAGCGAGGTGAAACACTCAACCAGGGCTGCTCTGCATGTTGTGCTGGGCCACCTGGAACAACAGCGGAGCTATGCAAGGATGCTCTTTGTGGACTACAGCTCGGCATTCAACACGATCATCCCAGACATCCTCGTCGCCAAACTGGACACTCTCGGCCTCCCTGCCCTCACACGCATCTGGATTAAGGACTTTCTGACCAACAGACCCCAGACTGTGTTGCTCGGCCCCTACACGTCCTCCACCCTCATGCTGAGCACCGGTTCCCCCCAAGGATGCGTGCTGAGCCCTCTCCTGTACGCCCTCTACACCTACGACTGCAGCCCGGCCCACGGCAACAACACCATCGTCAAGTTTGCTGACGACACGACAGTGGTCGGTCTGATCTCGGAAGGTGACGAGACAGCCTACAGAGAGGAGGTAGGGAGACTGACAACTTGGTGCAAGGAGAACAGACTGCACCTTAACTCTGCTAAAACAAAGGAGATTGTCGTCGACTTCAGGAGGAACAAGACGCTGCCGCCCCCCCTCTGCATCGAAGGCGTGTGTGTGGAGAGGGTCCACACGTTCAAGTTCCTGGGAGTACAGATCTCCGATGACCTTTCTTGGAGTCACAACACCACAGCAGTGGTAAAGAAGGTCCGCCAACGTCTGCACTTCCTGAGAGTCCTCAGGAAATTCAACCTGGACAGGAAGCTGCTGCTGGCCTTCTACCACTCGTCCATCGAGAGCCTGCTGACGTACTGTGTCTCCACCTGGTACAGCGGCTGCACTGAGGCGGACAGAGTGAGGCTCCAGAGGACAGTCAAAACAGCGCAAAGGATTATTGGCTGCCCTCTCCCCTCGCTGTCGGACATCTACACCGCCCGGTGCCTCAGAAGGGCTCTCAACATCGTCAAAGACAATACCCACCCAAACTCACACCTGTTCGACCTGTTGCCCTCTGGCAGGCGCTACAGATGCATCAAATCAAGGACCAATAGACTGAGAAACAGTTTCTTTCCGAGAGCCATCTCCATACTGAACTCTCACACACACACGAGACCACCCTAACCTTGCAAAACAGCATTGTGATGTGTTTCTATATGCCCTATTCAGTACTGAATTCCATTGCACTGTCTTATTTATTTATCTAATTTATCTATTGTCTGTATTATTGTTGTATTGCACTGGAGAGGGGAGCCCTCTAATCTCGTTGCACACTTGAGTACAATGACAATAAAGGGATTTCTATTTCTATTCTATTCTTTTTTTAACTTTTCTCGAGGGCCATGGCGAGCCATTTCAAAAAAGCTGCACAACTAACGTATAAAATATTGATAAATTTGCTCTGCCTGATGTGTGTGTAAAGTTTCACGAGTTGTCGTTCATATTTAGAACCTCATAATCAGCGTTGTTTTATTGCCGAACAGTGCAATGCCACTCCCACAACTTTTCACGAAAAAGGATGAATTTCGTATTGTGACATCCTCATGGCCGAAACAGTCATCCGAGCATATATGAGGGCGACCTTGTTGAGTTGCACGGAGAAAAACATCCAAGAAAATAACTTGTATTAGCTTTTACCAGTTGGTGGCGCTACTACTACGATGAAAAATAAGTTGGTAGATGTCTTCAGGGCTGAGGTATCCTCAAATGTGTACAACTTCGAGAAGATAGGATCATCTGAGTCATGTTGCCGGAGCTTTTGTTGCCACAAAGTACAATCGGATTTTTCAGCACCGTAATAGCCACGCCTTTTGCCAAAACGTCACAAAATTCGGCAGAGAGTAAGATCATTGTCTTGAGTCTTTTCTGACTAATTTTCAGTCGGATTCGTCAAAAGGGCACCGTGCAGTATGTGAAAATTAAAATAAAAACAAATTTTTGATTCCACTTGGCGGCGCTGTGTGTATAACAAAATAATAACATTAAGATGTCTTCAGGTCGGGACGTTTTATTTACAGGTGAAGGTTTGGATTTTTAGGAGCATGTGCAGGGGCGTTATTAAGCATTCATTTATTTGTATTAGGTTCATTTTGTCTTCTTATTATTGATATTTGACTATTATTGATATTCTTCAGAGTGTCGCATGATGGTGTCTTGAGACCCGTCTTTATCAGCTGATGTTCCATGAGGGTGTGACTTACCTGTCAAAAAAATGAAAAATCAGAGCAGTAAAAGAACAAGCACAACATGAACATTACAAATCAGCAATCACTGACCACTACAAAAGGGAAAACCACATCATGGACCGGGAGAAGGGCAGGGTCATCCGCACCGAAGAGAACAAACAACAGCGCTGGATCAGAGAGGCCATTGAGATCTGCAAGCGAGGCATAAAAACCATGAACAGAGACAAGGGAGCCTTCATCCTCTCTACCACCTGGAGCAGCATCTTGGCGGAGTGAACGGACAGCGGGGGGCGTGACTTGCCTTCATTCTTGTGACAGGTAAGTCACGCCCTCATGGAACATCAGCTGATAAAGACGGGCCACAAGACACCATCATGTGACACTCTGAAGAAGGCGAAAGACTTTCGTATTGTGACATCCTCAAGGCCTAAACACTCATCCGATCAAAAATAAGTTGGCAGCCGTCTTCAGGGCCTGAATATCCTCAAATGTGAAAAATTTCGAGAAGATGGATCATCTGAATCATTTTGCAGGAACTTTTGTTGCCACGGAGATTAATCAGACTCTGCGGCACCGTAATAGCCACGCCCTTCGAAGGAAAGTCACAAAAATAGGGATAGAGTAAGATCAATGTCTTGAGTCTTTTCTAGCCAATTTTCAATCGGATTCGTTAAAAGGGCACCGTGCAGTACGTCAAAATGTAAAAAATGATATTGATTGGCGCAAGGTGTATAACTGAATATAAACATATAGATGTCTTCAGGTACCGACTCTTTATGTACATGTGAAGTTTTGGATTTTTAGCAGCATGTGCAGGAGAGTTATTAAGCATTTTGTCCATTGCGGCGAAGGAAATCTTAAGTGAAAACTTCGAAGCCCCGCCCCCGTTCATATAGTATTTCGGAAACAAAAAATTTTAGCCCCAGTGTTTGTCCCAGGTCTTAAGATGCTACAGACAGAATTTTAAGGCAATCAGATGAAGCCTTTAGGATCAGGGTGCAAAAGAATGACCCCTGTAAACATGCAAAAAAGGGCAAAAGTCGGACTTTCAAAAATTCATAACTCACTTCCTGTTCATATTAGACGTTAAAATATCAAATTTTCGCCATGCCCGATGAGACTGCCAAGTTTGGTGAATTTTTGTGCATGTTTCGGGGGTCAAAAATGCGATCGAACAATCGGAAAAATAATAATAATAATAATTTCTACAAAAACAATAGGGACTTCGCAGCGGTCGCTGCTCAGGCCCTAATAATAATAATAATAATAAAAGTAATAATATTTTCTACAAAAACAATAGGGACCTCGCAGCCGTCGCAGCTCGGGCCCTAATAACAATTTCTAGAAAAACAATAGGGACCTCGCAGCGGTCACTGCTCGGGCCCTAATAATAATAATAATAATAATTTCCACAAAAACAATGGGGACCTCGTAGCGGTCGCTGCTCGGGCCCTAATAATAATTTCTACAAAAACAATAGGGACCTCTCCGCGGTCGCTGCTCGGGCCCCAATAATAATTTCTACACAAAGTCCATTGTGGTGACCCGCCCCCTTTTAAGTAAATTCAAAATGGCCGACTTCCTGTAAAACCTAGCTCATTGCTCCAAGAGACTTTTTTGTAGGTCTTGGTCTTATACATACAGTGAACCCTCGCTACTTGGCGGTTCACCTTTCGCGGGTTCAGTGTTTCGCGGGTCTAAAAAATATTCGGGGGCATTGTAGTTTCGCCGAGCGGCACGACGGGGTGCTGGAGCGGTTAGACGGCCGGCGTGCGCCGAAGAAGAGCGTGGGCGAAGAGGAGAGTGGACGAAGAAGAGCACGTTCCCCCGGACACGATGGGTGGCGACGTTTCGCGCGGTTCGGACAGTACCAGAGCTCCGGCCGGCGTGCGTGGCAGTTAAGCCGTAGAGGAGCACCTTCCCCGGGCACGGGCGGTGCCAAGCGGCCCCTAAGTTTAACCGAATGGAAGCTCCGGAGGAGGAGGGCATGCTCGCGTCACAGTAAGCCGAAGAGGAGCACCTTCCCCGGGCACGGGCGGTTCCAAGCGGCCCCTAAGTTTAACCGAATGGAAGCTCCGGAGGAGGAGGGCATGCTCGCGTCACAGTAAGCCGAAGAGGAGCACCTTCCCCGGGCACGGGCGGTTCCAAGCGGCCCCTAAGTTTAACCGAATGGAAGCTCCGGAGGAGGAGGGCATGCTCGCGTCACAGTAAGCCGAAGAGGAGCACCTTCCCCGGGCACGGGCGGTGCCAAGCGGCCCCTAAGTTTAACCGAATGGAAGCTCCGGGGGAGGAGGGCGGGTGTGTGTCACAGTTAAGCCGAATTGGAGCACCTCTTCCGCCCGGGCACGAGCGGAGCGCGAAGCTGTCAGTTATGAATGTATAAAAGAATAAATAAATAAATACATAAAGAATGCCACCTTTCATTTCACAGGGCACACCGGACGGCGTACCAGCAGGTAAAAGTCGGAGTAATTAAATAAATACAAAAAGAATGGCTGGGGAATAAAAAAATAATACGTTTTAATAATAATTTGTTTTTTTTGTTATAACATGAATTTCACTCTCTCTCTCCCCGTATATATATATATATATATATATATATATATATATATATATTTATTATATATATTGTATATTTTTTTTAAGCATTTTTGAAGGTGCGCCGCTACTTCGCGGATTTTCAGTTTTCGCGGGTGGTCTCTGTCCCCATTAACCGCGATAACCGAGGATTCACTGTACTCCATAAAATTTACAAAAAGCGAGGTGAAACACTCAACCAGGGCTGCTTTTTTTAACATTTCTCGAGGGCCATGGCGAGCCATTTCAAAAAAGCTGCACAACTAACGTATAAAATATTGATAAATTTGCTCGGCCTGATGTGTGTGTAAAGTTTCACGAGTTGTCGTTCATATTTAGAACCTCATAATCAGCGTTGTTTTATTGCCGAACAGTGCAATGCCACTCCCACAACTTTACAAGAAAAAGGACGAATTTCGTATTGTGACATCCTCATGGCCGAAACAGTCATCCGAGCATATATGAGGGCGACCTTGTTGAGTTGCACGGAGAAAAACATCCAAGAAAATAACTTGTATTAGCTTTTACCAGTTGGTGGCGCTACTACTACGATAAAAAATAAGTTGGTAGATGTCTTCAGGGCTGAAGTATCCTCAAATGTGTACAACTTCGAGAAGATAGGATCATCTGAGTCATGTTGCCGGAGCTTTTATTGCCACAGAGTACAATCTGACTTTTCAGCACCGTAATAGCCACGCCTTTTGCCAAAACGTCACAAAATTCGGCAGAGAGTAAGATCATTGTCTTGAGTCTTTTCTGACTAATTTTCAGTCGGATTCGTCAAAAGGGCACCGTGCATAATGTGAAAATTTAAATAAAAACAAATTTTTGATTCCACTTGGCGGCGCTGTGTGTATAACAAAATAATAACATTAAGATGTCTTCAGGTCGGGACGTTTTATTTACAGGTGAAGGTTTGGATTTTTAGGAGCATGTGCAGGGGAGTTATTAAGCATTCGTTTATTTGTATTAGGTTCATTTTGTCTTCTTATTATTGATATTTGACTGATTCATTAAAAGCAGACAATTATGTTTTAGGTTAATTTTTTACCTGACATGTTTCGGCGAGTCTTTCGCCTTCTTCAGAGTGTCGCATGATGGTGTCTTGAGACCCGTCTTTATCAGCTGATGTTCCATGAGGGTGTGACTTACCTGTCAAAAAAATGAAAAATCAGAGCAGTAAAAGAACAAGCACAACATGAACATTACAAATCAGCAATCACTGACCACTGCAAAAGGGAAAACCACATCATGGACCGGGAGAAGGGCAGGGTCATCCGCACCGAAGAGAACAAACAACAGCGCTGGATCAGAGAGGCCATTGAGATCTGCAAGCGAGGCATAAAAACCATGAACAGAGACAAGGGAGCCTTCATCCTCTCTACCACCTGGAGCAGCATCTTGGCGGAGTGAACGGACAGCGGGGGGCGTGACTTGCCTTCATTCTTGTGAATGGTAAGTCACGCCCTCATGGAACATCAGCTGATAAAGACGGGCCACAAGACACCATCATGTGACACTCTGAAGAAGACGAAAGACTTTCGTATTGTGACATCCTCAAGGCTTAAACACTCATCCGAGCAAATTTAAGGTAGATTTTGTGAACCTGCCCGGAGAAAAACATCAACGAAAATAATTTTTATTTGTTTTAACCAGTTGGTGGCGCTACCACTGCGATCAAAAATAAGTTGGCAGCCGTCTTCAGGGCCTGAATATCCTCAAATGTGAAAAATTTCAAGAAGATGGATCATCTGAATCATTTTGCAGGAACTTTTGTTGCCACGGAGAATAATCAGACTCTGCGGCACCGTAATAGCCACGCCCTTCGAAGGAAAGTCACAAAAATAGGGATAGAGTAAGATTAATGTCTTGAGTCTTTTCTAGCCAATTTTCAATCGGATTCGTTAAAAGGGCACCGTGCAGTACGTCAAAATGTAAAAAATGATATTGATTGGCGCAAGGTGTATAACTGAATATAAACATATAGATGTTTTCAGGTACCGACTCTTTATGTACATGTGAAGTTTTGGATTTTTAGCAGCATGTGCAAGAGAGTTATTAAGCATTTTGTCCATTGCGGCGAAGGAAATCTTAAGTGAAAACTTCGAAGCCCCGCCCCCGTCATATAGTATTTCGGAAACAAAAAATTTTAGCCCCAGTGTTTGTCCCAGGTCTTAAGATGCTACAGACAGAATTTTAAGGCAATCAGATGAAGCCTTTAGGATCAGGGTGCAAAAGAATGACCCCAGTAAACATGCAAAAAAGGGCAAAAGTCGGACTTTCAAAAATTCATAACTCACTTCCTATTCATATTAGACATTAAAATATCACATTTTTCGCCATGCCCGATGAGACTGCCAAGTTTGGTGAATTTTTGTGCATGTTTCGGGGGTCAAAAATGCAATCGAACAATCGGAAAAATAATAATAATAATAATTTCTACAAAAACAATAGGGACTTCGCAGCGGTCGCTGCTCAGGCCCTAATAATAATAATAATAATAAGAGAAGATAAGATAAGATGTCCTTTATTAGTCCCACAATGGGGAAATTTGAAAGTAATAATATTTTCTACAAAAACAATAGGGACCTCGCAGCCGTCGCAGCTCGGGCCCTAATAACAATTTCTAGAAAAACAATAGGGACCTCGCAGCGGTCACTGCTCGGGCCCTAATAATAATAATAATAATAATTTCCACAAAAACAATGGGGACCTCGTAGCGGTCGCTGCTCGGGCCCTAATAATAATTTCTACATAAACAATAGGGACCTCGCCGCGGTCGCTGCTCGGGCCCCAATAATAATTTCTACACAAAGTCCATTGTGGTGACCCGCCCCCTTTTAATAAATTCAAAATGGCCGACTTCCTGTAAAACCTAGCTCATTGCTCCAAGAGACTTTTTTGTAGGTCTTGGTCTTATACATACAGTGAACCCTCGCTACTTCGCGGTTCACCTTTCGCGGGTTCAGTGCTTCGCGGGTATAAAAAATATTCGGGGGCATTGTAGTTTCGCCGAGCGGCACGACGGGGCGCTGGAGCGGTTAGACGGCCGGCGTGCGCCGAAGAAGAGCGTGGGCGAAGAGGAGAGTGGACGAAGAAGAGCACGTTCCCCCGGACACGATCGGTGGCGACGTTTCGCGCGGTTCGGACCGTACCAGAGCTCCGGCCGGCGTGCGTGGCAGTTAAGCCGTAGAGGAGCACCTTCCCCGGGCACGGGCGGTGCCAAGCGGCCCCTAAGTTTAACCGAATGGAAGCTCCGGAGGAGGAGGGCATGCTCGCGTCACAGTAAGCCGAAGAGGAGCACCTTCCCCGGGCACGGGCGGTTCCAAGCGGCCCCTAAGTTTAACCGAATGGAAGCTCCGGAGGAGGAGGGCATGCTCGCGACACAGTAAGCCGAAGAGGAGCACCTTCCCCGGGCACGGGCGGTGCCAAGCGGCCCCTAAGTTTAACCGAATGGAAGCTCCGGGGGAGGAGGGTGGGCGTGTGTCACAGTTAAGCCGAATTGGAGCACCTCTTCCGCCCGGGCACGAGCGGAGCGCGAAGCTGTCAGTTATGAATGAATAAATGAATAAATAAATAAATAAATAAAGAATGGCACCTTTCATTTCACAGGGCACACCAGACGGCGTACCAGCAGGTAAAAGTCTGAGTAATTAAATAAATACAAAAAGAATGGCTGGGGAATAAAAAAATAATACGTTTTAATAATAATTTGTTTTTTTTGTTATAACATGAATTTCACTCTCTCTCTCCCCGTATATATATATATATATATATATATATATTGTATTTTTTTTTTAAGCATTTTTGAAGGTGCGCCGCTACTTCGCGGATTTTCAGTTTTCGCGGGTGGTCTCGGTCCCCATTAACCGCGATAACCGAGGGTTCACTGTACTCCATAAAATTTACAAAAAGCGAGGTGAAACACTCAACCAGGGCTGCTCTGCATGTTGTGCTGGGCCACCTGGAACAACAGCGGAGCTATGCAAGGATGCTCTTTGTGGACTACAGCTCGGCATTCAACACGATCATCCCAGACATCCTCGTCGCCAAACTGGACACTCTCGGCCTCCCTGCCCTCACACGCATCTGGATTAAGGACTTTCTGACCAACAGACCCCAGACTGTGTTGCTCGGCCCCTACACGTCCTCCACCCTCATGCTGAGCACCGGTTCCCCCCAAGGATGCGTGCTGAGCCCTCTCCTGTACGCCCTCTACACCTACGACTGCAGCCCGGCCCACGGCAACAACACCATCGTCAAGTTTGCTGACGACACGACAGTGGTCGGTCTGATCTCGGAAGGTGACGAGACAGCCTACAGAGAGGAGGTAGGGAGACTGACAACTTGGTGCAAGGAGAACAGACTGCACCTTAACTCTGCTAAAACAAAGGAGATTGTCGTCGACTTCAGGAGGAACAAGACGCTGCCGCCCCCCCTCTGCATCGAAGGCGTGTGTGTGGAGAGGGTCCACACGTTCAAGTTCCTGGGAGTACAGATCTCCGATGACCTTTCTTGGAGTCACAACACCACAGCAGTGGTAAAGAAGGTCCGCCAACGTCTGCACTTCCTGAGAGTCCTCAGGAAATTCAACCTGGACAGGAAGCTGCTGCTGGCCTTCTACCACTCGTCCATCGAGAGCCTGCTGACGTACTGTGTCTCCACCTGGTACAGCGGCTGCACTGAGGCGGACAGAGTGAGGCTCCAGAGGACAGTCAAAACAGCGCAAAGGATTATTGGCTGCCCTCTCCCCTCGCTGTCGGACATCTACACCGCCCGGTGCCTCAGAAGGGCTCTCAACATCGTCAAAGACAATACCCACCCAAACTCACACCTGTTCGACCTGTTGCCCTCTGTCAGGCGCAACAGATGCATCAAATCAAGGACCAATAGACTGAGAAACAGTTTCTTTCCGAGAGCCATCTCCATACTGAACTCTCACACACACACGAGACCACCCTAACCTTGCAAAACAGCATTGTGATGTGTTTCTATATGCCCTATTCAGTACTGAATTCCATTGCACTGTCTTATTTATTTATCTAATTTATATATTGTCTGTATTATTGTTGTATTGCACTGGAGAGGGGAGCCCTCTAATCTCGTTGCACACTTGAGTACAATGACAATAAAGGGATTTCTATTTCTATTCTATTCTTTTTTTAACTTTTCTCGAGGGCCATGGCGAGCCATTTCAAAAAAGCTGCACAACTAACGTATAAAATATTGATAAATTTGCTCTGCCTGATGTGTGTGTAAAGTTTCACGAGTTGTCGTTCATATTTAGAACCTCATAATCAGCGTTGTTTTATTGCCGAACAGTGCAATGCCACTCCCACAACTTTTCACGAAAAAGGATGAATTTCGTATTGTGACATCCTCATGGCCGAAACAGTCATCCGAGCATATATGAGGGCGACCTTGTTGAGTTGCACGGAGAAAAACATCCAAGAAAATAACTTGTATTAGCTTTTACCAGTTGGTGGCGCTACTACTACGATGAAAAATAAGTTGGTAGATGTCTTCAGGGCTGAGGTATCCTCAAATGTGTACAACTTCGAGAAGATAGGATCATCTGAGTCATGTTGCCGGAGCTTTTGTTGCCACAAAGTACAATCGGATTTTTCAGCACCGTAATAGCCACGCCTTTTGCCAAAACGTCACAAAATTCGGCAGAGAGTAAGATCATTGTCTTGAGTCTTTTCTGACTAATTTTCAGTCGGATTCGTCAAAAGGGCACCGTGCAGTATGTGAAAATTAAAATAAAAACAAATTTTTGATTCCACTTGGCGGCGCTGTGTGTATAACAAAATAATAACATTAAGATGTCTTCAGGTCGGGACGTTTTATTTACAGGTGAAGGTTTGGATTTTTAGGAGCATGTGCAGGGGCGTTATTAAGCATTCATTTATTTGTATTAGGTTCATTTTGTCTTCTTATTATTGATATTTGACTGATTCATTAAAAGCAGACAATTATGTTTTAGGTTAATTTTTTACCTGACATGTTTCGGCGAGTCTTTCGCCTTCTTCAGAGTGTCGCATGATGGTGTCTTGAGACCCGTCTTTATCAGCTGATGTTCCATGAGGGTGTGACTTACCTGTCAAAAAAATGAAAAATCAGAGCAGTAAAAGAACAAGCACAACATGAACATTACAAATCAGCAATCACTGACCACTGCAAAAGGGAAAACCACATCATGGACCGGGAGAAGGGCAGGGTCATCCGCACCGAAGAGAACAAACAACAGCGCTGGATCAGAGAGGCCATTGAGATCTGCAAGCGAGGCATAAAAACCATGAACAGAGACAAGGGAGCCTTCATCCTCTCTACCACCTGGAGCAGCATCTTGGCGGAGTGAACGGACAGCGGGGGGCGTGACTTGCCTTCATTCTTGTGACAGGTAAGTCACGCCCTCATGGAACATCAGCTGATAAAGACGGGCCACAAGACACCATCATGTGACACTCTGAAGAAGGCGAAAGACTTTCGTATTGTGACATCCTCAAGGCCTAAACACTCATCCGATCAAAAATAAGTTGGCAGCCGTCTTCAGGGCCTGAATATCCTCAAATGTGAAAAATTTCGAGAAGATGGATCATCTGAATCATTTTGCAGGAACTTTTGTTGCCACGGAGATTAATCAGACTCTGCGGCACCGTAATAGCCACGCCCTTCGAAGGAAAGTCACAAAAATAGGGATAGAGTAAGATCAATGTCTTGAGTCTTTTCTAGCCAATTTTCAATCGGATTCGTTAAAAGGGCACCGTGCAGTACGTCAAAATGTAAAAAATGATATTGATTGGCGCAAGGTGTATAACTGAATATAAACATATAGATGTCTTCAGGTACCGACTCTTTATGTACATGTGAAGTTTTGGATTTTTATCAGCATGTGCAGGAGAGTTATTAAGCATTTTGTCCATTGCGGCGAAGGAAATCTTAAGTGAAAACTTCGAAGCCCCGCCCCCGTTCATATAGTATTTCGGAAACAAAAAATTTTAGCCCCAGTGTTTGTCCCAGGTCTTAAGATGCT
Source organism: Idiotropiscis lumnitzeri (assembly GCF_059441095.1). Lineage (NCBI taxonomy): Eukaryota > Metazoa > Chordata > Actinopteri > Syngnathiformes > Syngnathidae > Idiotropiscis > Idiotropiscis lumnitzeri. The sequence goes on from NW_028283655.1 coordinate 370,363, forward strand.
ACAGACAGAATTTTAAGGCAATCAGATGAAGCCTTTAGGATCAGGGTGCAAAAGAATGACCCCTGTAAACATGCAAAAAAGGGCAAAAGTCGGACTTTCAAAAATTCATAACTCACTTCCTGTTCATATTAGACGTTAAAATATCAAATTTTTCGCCATGCCCGATGAGACTGCCAAGTTTGGTGAATTTTTGTGCATGTTTCGGGGGTCAAAAATGCGATCGAACAATCGGAAAAATAATAATAATAATAATTTCTACAAAAACAATAGGGACTTCGCAGCGGTCGCTGCTCAGGCCCTAATAATAATAATAATAATAAAAGTAATAATATTTTCTACAAAAACAATAGGGACCTTGCAGCCGTCGCAGCTCGGGCCCTAATAACAATTTCTAGAAAAACAATAGGGACCTCGCAGCGGTCACTGCTCGGGCCCTAATAATAATAATAATAATAATTTCCACAAAAACAATGGGGACCTCGTAGCGGTCGCTGCTCGGGCCCTAATAATAATTTCTACAAAAACAATAGGGACCTCTCCGCGGTCGCTGCTCGGGCCCCAATAATAATTTCTACACAAAGTCCATTGTGGTGACCCGCCCCCTTTTAAGTAAATTCAAAATGGCCGGCTTCCTGTAAAACCTAGCTCATTGCTCCAAGAGACTTTTTTGTAGGTCTTGGTCTTATACATACAGTGAACCCTCGCTACTTGGCGGTTCACCTTTCGCGGGTCTAAAAAATATTCGGGGGCATTGTAGTTTCGCCGAGCGGCACGACGGGGTGCTGGAGCGGTTAGACGGCCGGCGTGCGCCGAAGAAGAGCGTGGGCGAAGAGGAGAGTGGACGAAGAAGAGCACGTTCCCCCGGACACGATGGGTGGCGACGTTTCGCGCGGTTCGGACAGTACCAGAGCTCCGGCCGGCGTGCGTGGCAGTTAAGCCGTAGAGGAGCACCTTCCCCGGGCACGGGCGGTGCCAAGCGGCCCCTAAGTTTAACCGAATGGAAGCTCCGGAGGAGGAGGGCATGCTCGCGTCACAGTAAGCCGAAGAGGAGCACCTTCCCCGGGCACGGGCGGTTCCAAGCGGCCCCTAAGTTTAACCGAATGGAAGCTCCGGAGGAGGAGGGCATGCTCGCGTCACAGTAAGCCGAAGAGGAGCACCTTCCCCGGGCACGGGCGGTTCCAAGCGGCCCCTAAGTTTAACCGAATGGAAGCTCCGGAGGAGGAGGGCATGCTCGCGTCACAGTAAGCCGAAGAGGAGCACCTTCCCCGGGCACGGGCGGTGCCAAGCGGCCCCTAAGTTTAACCGAATGGAAGCTCCGGGGGAGGAGGGCGGGTGTGTGTCACAGTTAAGCCGAATTGGAGCACCTCTTCCGCCCGGGCACGAGCGGAGCGCGAAGCTGTCAGTTATGAATGTATAAAAGAATAAATAAATAAATACATAAAGAATGCCACCTTTCATTTCACAGGGCACACCGGACGGCGTACCAGCAGGTAAAAGTCGGAGTAATTAAATAAATACAAAAAGAATGGCTGGGGAATAAAAAAATAATACGTTTTAATAATAATTTGTTTTTTTTGTTATAACATGAATTTCACTCTCTCTCTCCCCGTATATATATATATATATATATATATATATATATATTTATTATATATATTGTATATTTTTTTTAAGCATTTTTGAAGGTGCGCCGCTACTTCGCGGATTTTCAGTTTTCGCGGGTGGTCTCTGTCCCCATTAACCGCGATAACCGAGGATTCACTGTACTCCATAAAATTTACAAAAAGCGAGGTGAAACACTCAACCAGGGCTGCTTTTTTTAACATTTCTCGAGGGCCATGGCGAGCCATTTCAAAAAAGCTGCACAACTAACGTATAAAATATTGATAAATTTGCTCGGCCTGATGTGTGTGTAAAGTTTCACGAGTTGTCGTTCATATTTAGAACCTCATAATCAGCGTTGTTTTATTGCCGAACAGTGCAATGCCACTCCCACAACTTTACAAGAAAAAGGACGAATTTCGTATTGTGACATCCTCATGGCCGAAACAGTCATCCGAGCATATATGAGGGCGACCTTGTTGAGTTGCACGGAGAAAAACATCCAAGAAAATAACTTGTATTAGCTTTTACCAGTTGGTGGCGCTACTACTACGATAAAAAATAAGTTGGTAGATGTCTTCAGGGCTGAAGTATCCTCAAATGTGTACAACTTCGAGAAGATAGGATCATCTGAGTCATGTTGCCGGAGCTTTTATTGCCACAGAGTACAATCTGACTTTTCAGCACCGTAATAGCCACGCCTTTTGCCAAAACGTCACAAAATTCGGCAGAGAGTAAGATCATTGTCTTGAGTCTTTTCTGACTAATTTTCAGTCGGATTCGTCAAAAGGGCACCGTGCATAATGTGAAAATTTAAATAAAAACAAATTTTTGATTCCACTTGGCGGCGCTGTGTGTATAACAAAATAATAACATTAAGATGTCTTCAGGTCGGGACGTTTTATTTACAGGTGAAGGTTTGGATTTTTAGGAGCATGTGCAGGGGAGTTATTAAGCATTCGTTTATTTGTATTAGGTTCATTTTGTCTTCTTATTATTGATATTTGACTGATTCATTAAAAGCAGACAATTATGTTTTAGGTTAATTTTTTACCTGACATGTTTCGGCGAGTCTTTCGCCTTCTTCAGAGTGTCGCATGATGGTGTCTTGAGACCCGTCTTTATCAGCTGATGTTCCATGAGGGTGTGACTTACCTGTCAAAAAAATGAAAAATCAGAGCAGTAAAAGAACAAGCACAACATGAACATTACAAATCAGCAATCACTGACCGCTGCAAAAGGGAAAACCACATCATGGACCGGGAGAAGGGCAGGGTCATCCGCACCGAAGAGAACAAACAACAGCGCTGGATCAGAGAGGCCATTGAGATCTGCAAGCGAGGCATAAAAACCATGAACAGAGACAAGGGAGCCTTCATCCTCTCTACCACCTGGAGCAGCATCTTGGCGGAGTGAACGGACAGCGGGGGGCGTGACTTGCCTTCATTCTTGTGAATGGTAAGTCACGCCCTCATGGAACATCAGCTGATAAAGACGGGCCACAAGACACCATCATGTGACACTCTGAAGAAGACGAAAGACTTTCGTATTGTGACATCCTCAAGGCTTAAACACTCATCCGAGCAAATTTAAGGTAGATTTTGTGAACCTGCCCGGAGAAAAACATCAACGAAAATAATTTGTATTTGTTTTAACCAGTTGGTGGCGCTACCACTGCGATCAAAAATAAGTTGGCAGCCGTCTTCAGGGCCTGAATATCCTCAAATGTGAAAAATTTCAAGAAGATGGATCATCTGAATCATTTTGCAGGAACTTTTGTTGCCACGGAGAATAATCAGACTCTGCGGCACCGTAATAGCCACGCCCTTCGAAGGAAAGTCACAAAAATAGGGATAGAGTAAGATCAATGTCTTGAGTCTTTTCTAGCCAATTTTCAATCGGATTCGTTAAAAGGGCACCGTGCAGTACGTCAAAATGTAAAAAATGATATTGATTGGCGCAAGGTGTATAACTGAATATAAACATATAGATGTTTTCAGGTACCGACTCTTTATGTACATGTGAAGTTTTGGATTTTTAGCAGCATGTGCAAGAGAGTTATTAAGCATTTTGTCCATTGCGGCGAAGGAAATCTTAAGTGAAAACTTCGAAGCCCCGCCCCCGTCATATAGTATTTCGGAAACAAAAAATTTTAGCCCCAGTGTTTGTCCCAGGTCTTAAGATGCTACAGACAGAATTTTAAGGCAATCAGATGAAGCCTTTAGGATCAGGGTGCAAAAGAATGACCCCAGTAAACATGCAAAAAAGGGCAAAAGTCGGACTTTCAAAAATTCATAACTCACTTCCTATTCATATTAGACATTAAAATATCACATTTTTCGCCATGCCCGATGAGACTGCCAAGTTTGGTGAATTTTTGTGCATGTTTCGGGGGTCAAAAATGCAATCGAACAATCGGAAAAATAATAATAATAATAATTTCTACAAAAACAATAGGGACTTCGCAGCGGTCGCTGCTCAGGCCCTAATAATAATAATAATAATAAGAGAAGATAAGATAAGATGTCCTTTATTAGTCCCACAATGGGGAAATTTGAAAGTAATAATATTTTCTACAAAAACAATAGGGACCTCGCAGCCGTCGCAGCTCGGGCCCTAATAACAATTTCTAGAAAAACAATAGGGACCTCGCAGCGGTCACTGCTCGGGCCCTAATAATAATAATAATAATAATTTCCACAAAAACAATGGGGACCTCGTAGCGGTCGCTGCTCGGGCCCTAATAATAATTTCTACATAAACAATAGGGACCTCGCCGCGGTCGCTGCTCGGGCCCCAATAATAATTTCTACACAAAGTCCATTGTGGTGACCCGCCCCCTTTTAATAAATTCAAAATGGCCGACTTCCTGTAAAACCTAGCTCATTGCTCCAAGAGACTTTTTTGTAGGTCTTGGTCTTATACATACAGTGAACCCTCGCTACTTCGCGGTTCACCTTTCGCGGGTTCAGTGCTTCGCGGGTATAAAAAATATTCGGGGGCATTGTAGTTTCGCCGAGCGGCACGACGGGGCGCTGGAGCGGTTAGACGGCCGGCGTGCGCCGAAGAAGAGCGTGGGCGAAGAGGAGAGTGGACGAAGAAGAGCACGTTCCCCCGGACACGATCGGTGGCGACGTTTCGCGCGGTTCGGACCGTACCAGAGCTCCGGCCGGCGTGCGTGGCAGTTAAGCCGTAGAGGAGCACCTTCCCCGGGCACGGGCGGTGCCAAGCGGCCCCTAAGTTTAACCGAATGGAAGCTCCGGAGGAGGAGGGCATGCTCGCGTCACAGTAAGCCGAAGAGGAGCACCTTCCCCGGGCACGGGCGGTTCCAAGCGGCCCCTAAGTTTAACCGAATGGAAGCTCCGGAGGAGGAGGGCATGCTCGCGACACAGTAAGCCGAAGAGGAGCACCTTCCCCGGGCACGGGCGGTGCCAAGCGGCCCCTAAGTTTAACCGAATGGAAGCTCCGGGGGAGGAGGGTGGGCGTGTGTCACAGTTAAGCCGAATTGGAGCACCTCTTCCGCCCGGGCACGAGCGGAGCGCGAAGCTGTCAGTTATGAATGAATAAATGAATAAATAAATAAATAAATAAAGAATGGCACCTTTCATTTCACAGGGCACACCAGACGGCGTACCAGCAGGTAAAAGTCTGAGTAATTAAATAAATACAAAAAGAATGGCTGGGGAATAAAAAAATAATAAGTTTTAATAATAATTTGTTTTTTTTGTTATAACATGAATTTCACTCTCTCTCTCCCCGTATATATATATATATATATATATATATATATATATATATATATATATATATATATATATATATTGTATTTTTTTTTTAAGCATTTTTGAAGGTGCGCCGCTACTTCGCGGATTTTCAGTTTTCGCGGGTGGTCTCGGTCCCCATTAACCGCGATAACCGAGGGTTCACTGTACTCCATAAAATTTACAAAAAGCGAGGTGAAACACTCAACCAGGGCTGCTCTGCATGTTGTGCTGGGCCACCTGGAACAACAGCGGAGCTATGCAAGGATGCTCTTTGTGGACTACAGCTCGGCATTCAACACGATCATCCCAGACATCCTCGTCGCCAAACTGGACACTCTCGGCCTCCCTGCCCTCACACGCATCTGGATTAAGGACTTTCTGACCAACAGACCCCAGACTGTGTTGCTCGGCCCCTACACGTCCTCCACCCTCATGCTGAGCACCGGTTCCCCCCAAGGATGCGTGCTGAGCCCTCTCCTGTACGCCCTCTACACCTACGACTGCAGCCCGGCCCACGGCAACAACACCATCGTCAAGTTTGCTGACGACACGACAGTGGTCGGTCTGATCTCGGAAGGTGACGAGACAGCCTACAGAGAGGAGGTAGGGAGACTGACAACTTGGTGCAAGGAGAACAGACTGCACCTTAACTCTGCTAAAACAAAGGAGATTGTCGTCGACTTCAGGAGGAACAAGACGCTGCCGCCCCCCCTCTGCATCGAAGGCGTGTGTGTGGAGAGGGTCCACACGTTCAAGTTCCTGGGAGTACAGATCTCCGATGACCTTTCTTGGAGTCACAACACCACAGCAGTGGTAAAGAAGGTCCGCCAACGTCTGCACTTCCTGAGAGTCCTCAGGAAATTCAACCTGGACAGGAAGCTGCTGCTGGCCTTCTACCACTCGTCCATCGAGAGCCTGCTGACGTACTGTGTCTCCACCTGGTACAGCGGCTGCACTGAGGCGGACAGAGTGAGGCTCCAGAGGACAGTCAAAACAGCGCAAAGGATTATTGGCTGCCCTCTCCCCTCGCTGTCGGACATCTACACCGCCCGGTGCCTCAGAAGGGCTCTCAACATCGTCAAAGACAATACCCACCCAAACTCACACCTGTTCGACCTGTTGCCCTCTGTCAGGCGCAACAGATGCATCAAATCAAGGACCAATAGACTGAGAAACAGTTTCTTTCCGAGAGCCATCTCCATACTGAACTCTCACACACACACGAGACCACCCTAACCTTGCAAAACAGCATTGTGATGTGTTTCTATATGCCCTATTCAGTACTGAATTCCATTGCACTGTCTTATTTATTTATCAAATTTATCTATTGTCTGTATTATTGTTGTATTGCACTGGAGAGGGGAGCCCTCTAATCTCGTTGCACACTTGAGTACAATGACAATAAAGGGATTTCTATTTCTATTCTATTCTTTTTTTAACTTTTCTCGAGGGCCATGGCGAGCCATTTCAAAAAAGCTGCACAACTAACGTATAAAATATTGATAAATTTGCTCTGCCTGATGTGTGTGTAAAGTTTCACGAGTTGTCGTTCATATTTAGAACCTCATAATCAGCGTTGTTTTATTGCCGAACAGTGCAATGCCACTCCCACAACTTTTCACGAAAAAGGATGAATTTCGTATTGTGACATCCTCATGGCCGAAACAGTCATCCGAGCATATATGAGGGCGACCTTGTTGAGTTGCACGGAGAAAAACATCCAAGAAAATAACTTGTATTAGCTTTTACCAGTTGGTGGCGCTACTACTACGATGAAAAATAAGTTGGTAGATGTCTTCAGGGCTGAGGTATCCTCAAATGTGTACAACTTCGAGAAGATAGGATCATCTGAGTCATGTTGCCGGAGCTTTTGTTGCCACAAAGTACAATCGGATTTTTCAGCACCGTAATAGCCACGCCTTTTGCCAAAACGTCACAAAATTCGGCAGAGAGTAAGATCATTGTCTTGAGTCTTTTCTGACTAATTTTCAGTCGGATTCGTCAAAAGGGCACCGTGCAGTATGTGAAAATTAAAATAAAAACAAATTTTTGATTCCACTTGGCGGCGCTGTGTGTATAACAAAATAATAACATTAAGATGTCTTCAGGTCGGGACGTTTTATTTACAGGTGAAGGTTTGGATTTTTAGGAGCATGTGCAGGGGCGTTATTAAGCATTCATTTATTTGTATTAGGTTCATTTTGTCTTCTTATTATTGATATTTGACTGATTCATTAAAAGCAGACAATTATGTTTTAGGTTAATTTTTTACCTGACATGTTTCGGCGAGTCTTTCGCCTTCTTCAGAGTGTCGCATGATGCTGTCTTGAGACCCGTCTTTATCAGCTGATGTTCCATGAGGGTGTGACTTACCTGTCAAAAAAATGAAAAATCAGAGCAGTAAAAGAACAAGCACAACATGAACATTACAAATCAGCAATCACTGACCACTGCAAAAGGGAAAACCACATCATGGACCGGGAGAAGGGCAGGGTCATCCGCACCGAAGAGAACAAACAACAGCGCTGGATCAGAGAGGCCATTGAGATCTGCAAGCGAGGCATAAAAACCATGAACAGAGACAAGGGAGCCTTCATCCTCTCTACCACCTGGAGCAGCATCTTGGCGGAGTGAACGGACAGCGGGGGGCGTGACTTGCCTTCATTCTTGTGACAGGTAAGTCACGCCCTCATGGAACATCAGCTGATAAAGACGGGCCACAAGACACCATCATGTGACACTCTGAAGAAGGCGAAAGACTTTCGTATTGTGACATCCTCAAGGCCTAAACACTCATCCGATCAAAAATAAGTTGGCAGCCGTCTTCAGGGCCTGAATATCCTCAAATGTGAAAAATTTCGAGAAGATGGATCATCTGAATCATTTTGCAGGAACTTTTGTTGCCACGGAGATTAATCAGACTCTGCGGCACCGTAATAGCCACGCCCTTCGAAGGAAAGTCACAAAAATAGGGATAGAGTAAGATCAATGTCTTGAGTCTTTTCTAGCCAATTTTCAATCGGATTCGTTAAAAGGGCACCGTGCAGTACGTCAAAATGTAAAAAATGATATTGATTGGCGCAAGGTGTATAACTGAATATAAACATATAGATGTCTTCAGGTACCGACTCTTTATGTACATGTGAAGTTTTGGATTTTTAGCAGCATGTGCAGGAGAGTTATTAAGCATTTTGTCCATTGCGGCGAAGGAAATCTTAAGTGAAAACTTCGAAGCCCCGCCCCCGTTCATATAGTATTTCGGAAACAAAAAATTTTAGCCCCAGTGTTTGTCCCAGGTCTTAAGATGCTACAGACAGAATTTTAAGGCAATCAGATGAAGCCTTTAGGATCAGGGTGCAAAAGAATGACCCCTGTAAACATGCAAAAAAGGGCAAAAGTCGGACTTTCAAAAATTCATAACTCACTTCCTGTTCATATTAGACGTTAAAATATCAAATTTTTCGCCATGCCCGATGAGACTGCCAAGTTTGGTGAATTTTTGTGCATGTTTCGGGGGTCAAAAATGCGATCGAACAATCGGAAAAATAATAATAATAATAATTTCTACAAAAACAATAGGGACTTCGCAGCGGTCGCTGCTCAGGCCCTAATAATAATAATAATAATAAAAGTAATAATATTTTCTACAAAAACAATAGGGACCTCGCAGCCGTCGCAGCTCGGGCCCTAATAACAATTTCTAGAAAAACAATAGGGACCTCGCAGCGGTCACTGCTCGGGCCCTAATAATAATAATAATAATAATTTCCACAAAAACAATGGGGACCTCGTAGCGGTCGCTGCTCGGGCCCTAATAATAATTTCTACAAAAACAATAGGGACCTCTCCGCGGTCGCTGCTCGGGCCCCAATAATAATTTCTACACAAAGTCCATTGTGGTGACCCGCCCCCTTTTAAGTAAATTCAAAATGGCCGACTTCCTGTAAAACCTAGCTCATTGCTCCAAGAGACTTTTCTGTAGGTCTTGGTCTTATACATACAGTGAACCCTCGCTACTTGGCGGTTCACCTTTCGCGGGTTCAGTGCTTCGCAGGTCTAAAAAATATTCGGGGGCATTATAGTTTCGCCGAGCGGCACGACGGGGCGCTGGAGCGGTTAGACGGCCGGTGTGCGCCGAAGAAGAGCGTGGGCGAAGAGGAGAGTGGACGAAGAAGAGCACGTTCCCCCGGACACGATCGGTGGCGACGTTTCGCGCGGTTCGGACAGTACCAGAGCTCCGGCCGGCGTGCGTGGCAGTTAAGCCGTAGAGGAGAACCTTCCCAGGGCACGGGCGGTGCCAAGCGGCCCCTAAGTTTAACCGAATGGAAGCTCCGGAGGAGGAGGGCATGCTCGCGTCACAGTAAGCCGAAGAGGAGCACCTTCCCCGGGCACGGGCGGTTCCAAGCGGCCCCTAAGTTTAACCGAATGGAAGCTCCGGAGGAGGAGGGCATGCTCGCGTCACAGTAAGCCGAAGAGGAGCACCTTCCCCGGGCACGGGCGGTGCCAAGCGGCCCCTAAGTTTAACCGAATGGAAGCTCCGGGGGAGGAGGGCGGGTGTGTGTCACAGTTAAGCCGAATTGGAGCACCTCTTCCGCCCGGGCACGAGCGGAGCGCGAAGCTGTCAGTTATGAATGTATAGAAGAATAAATAAATAAAGAATGCCACCTTTCATTTCACAGGGCACACCGGACGGCGTACCAGCAGGTAAAAGTCGGAGTAATTAAATAAATACAAAAAGAATGGCTGGGGAATAAAAAAATAATACGTTTTAATAATAATTTGGTTTTTTTGTTATAACATGAATTTCACTCTCTCTCTCTCTCTCTCTCTCTCTCTCTCCCCCCGTATATATATATATATATATTTATTATATATATTGTATTTTCTTTAAAGCATTTTTGAAGGTGCGCCGCAACTCCGCGGATTTTCAGTTTCCGCGGGTGGTCTCGGTCCCCATTAACCGCGATAACCGAGGGTTCACTGTACTCCATAAAATTTACAAAAAGCGAGGTGAAACACTCAACCAGGGCTGCTTTTTTGAACATTTCTCGAGGGCCATGGCGAGCCATTTCAAAAAAGCTGCACAACTAACGTATAAAATATTTATAAATTTGCTCTGCCTGATGTGTGTGTCAAGTTTCACGAGTTGTCGTTCATATTTAGAACCTCATAATCAGCGTTGTTTTATTGCCAAACAGTGCAATGCCACTCCCACAACTTTTCACGAAAAAGGATGAATTTCGTATTGTGACATCCTCATGGCCGAAACAGTCCTCCGAGCATATATGAGGGCGACCTTGTTGAGTTGCACGGAGAAAAACATCCAAGAAAATAACTTGTATTAGCTTTTACCAGTTGGTGGCGCTACTACTACGATGAAAAATAAGTTGGTAGATGTCTTCAGGGCTGAAGTATCCTCAAATGTGTACAACTTCGAGAAGATAGGATCATCTGAGTCATGTTGCCGGAGCTTTTGTTGCCACAAAGTACAATCGGACTTTTCAGCACCGTAATAGCCACGCCTTTTGCCAAAACGTCACAAAACTCGGCAGAGAGTAAGATCATTGTCTTGAGTCTTTTCTGACTAATTTTCAGTCGGATTCGTCAAAAGGGCACGTTGCAGTACGTGAAAATTAAAATAAAAACAAATTTTTGATTCCACTTGGCGGCGCTGTGTGTATAACAAAATAATAACATTAAGATGTCTTCAGGTCGGGACATTTTATTTACAGGTGAAGGTTTGGATTTTTAGGAGCATGTGCAGGGGAGTTATTAAGCATTCATTTATTTGTATTAGGTTCATTTTGTCTTCTTATTATTGATATTTGACAGATTCATTAAAAGCAGACAATTATGTTTTCGGTAAATTTTTTACCTGACATGTTTCGGCGAGTCTTTCGCCTTCTTCAGAGTGTCGCATGATGGTGTCTTGAGACCCGTCTTTATCAGCTGATGTTCCATGAGGGTGTGACTTACCTGTCAAAAAAATGAAAAATCAGAGCAGTAAAAGAACAAGCACAACATGAACATTACAAATCAGCAATCACTGACCACTGCAAAAGGGAAAACCACATCATGGACCGGGAGAAGGGCAGGGTCATCCGCACAGAAGAGAACAAACAACAGCGCTGGATCAGAGAGGCCATTGAGATCTGCAAGCGAGGCATAAAAACCATGAACAGAGACAAGGTTGCCTTCATCCTCTCTACCACCTGGACCAGCATCTTGGCGGAGTTAACGGACAGCGGGGGGCGTGACTTGCCTTCATTCTTGTGACAGGTAAGTCACGCCCTCATGGAACATCAGCTGATAAAGACGGGCCACAAGACACCATCATGTGACACTCTGAAGAAGGCGAAAGACTTTCGTATTGTGACATCCTCAAGGCCTAAACACTCATCCGAGCAAATATAAGGTAGATTTTGTGAACCTGCCCGGAGAAAAACATCAACGAAAATAATTTGTATTTGTTTTAACCAGTTGGTGGCGCTACCACTGCGATCAAAAATAAGTTGGCAGCCGTCTTCAGGGCCTGAATATCCTCAAATGTGAAAAATTTCGAGAAGATGGATCATCTGAATCATTTTGCAGGAACTTTTGTTGCCACGGAGAATAATCAGACTCTGCGGCACCGCAATAGCCACGCCCTTCGAAGGAAAGTCACAAAAATAGGGATAGCGTAAGATCAATGTCTTGAGTCTTTTCTAGCCAATTTTCAATCGGATTCGTTAAAAGGGCACCGTGCAGTACGTCAAAATGTAAAAAATGATAT
>NW_028283655.1:387500-392500 GCF_059441095.1 Idiotropiscis lumnitzeri
GAAGAGAACAAACAACAGCGCTGGATCAGAGAGGCCATTGAGATCTGCAAGCGAGGCATAAAAACCATGAACAGAGACAAGGGAGCCTTCATCCTCTCTACCACCTGGAGCAGCATCTTGGCGGAGTGAACGGACAGCGGGGGGCGTGACTTGCCTTCATTCTTGTGACAGGTAAGTCACGCCCTCATGGAACATCAGCTGATAAAGACGGGCCCACAAGACACCATCATGTGACACTCTGAAGAAGGCGAAAGACTTTCGTATTGTGACATCCTCAAGGCCTAAACACTCATCCGATCAAAAATAAGTTGGCAGCCGTCTTCAGGGCCTGAATATCCTCAAATGTGAAAAATTTCGAGAAGATGGATCATCTGAATCATTTTGCAGGAACTTTTGTTGCCACGGAGAATAATCAGACTCTGCGGCACCGTAATAGCCACGCCCTTCGAAGGAAAGTCACAAAAATAGGGATAGAGTAAGATCAATGTCTTGAGTCTTTTCTAGCCAATTTTCAATCGGATTCGTTAAAAGGGCACCGTGCAGTACGTCAAAATGTAAAAAATGATATTGATTGGCGCAAGGTGTATAACTGAATATAAACATATAGATGTCTTCAGGTACCGACTCTTTATGTACATGTGAAGTTTTGGATTTTTAGCAGCATGTGCAGGAGAGTTATTAAGCATTTTGTCCATTGCGGCGAAGGAAATCTTAAGTGAAAACTTCGAAGCCCCGCCCCCGTTCATATAGTATTTCGGAAACAAAAAATTTTAGCCCCAGTGTTTGTCCCAGGTCTTAAGATGCTACAGACAGAATTTTAAGGCAATCAGATGAAGCCTTTAGGATCAGGGTGCAAAAGAATGACCCCTGTAAACATGCAAAAAAGGGCAAAAGTCGGACTTTCAAAAATTCATAACTCACTTCCTGTTCATATTAGACGTTAAAATATCAAATTTTTCGCCATGCCCGATGAGACTGCCAAGTTTGGTGAATTTTTGTGCATGTTTCGGGGGTCAAAAATGCGATCGAACAATCGGAAAAATAATGATAATAATAATTTCTACAAAAACAATAGGGACTTCGCAGCGGTCGCTGCTCAGGCCCTAATAATAATAATAATAATAAAAGTAATAATATTTTCTACAAAAACAATAGGGACCTCGCAGCCGTCGCAGCTCGGGCCCTAATAACAATTTCTAGAAAAACAATAGGGACCTCGCAGCGGTCACTGCTCGGCCCTAATAATAATAATAATAATAATTTCCACAAAAACAATGGGGACCTCGTAGCGGTCGCTGCTCGGGCCCTAATAATAATTTCTACAAAAACAATAGGGACCTCGCCGCGGTCGCTGCTCGGGCCCCAATAATAATTTCTACACAAAGTCCATTGTGGTGACCCGCCCCCTTTTAAGTAAATTCAAAATGGCCGACTTCCTGTAAAACCTAGCTCATTGCTCCAAGAGACTTTTTTGTAGGTCTTGGTCTTATACATACAGTGAACCCTCGCTACTTGGCGGTTCACCTTTCGCGGGTTCAGTGCTTCGCGGGTCTAAAAAATATTCGGGGGCATTGTAGTTTCGCCGAGCGGCACGACGGGGCGCTGGAGCGGTTAGACGGCCGGTGTGCGCCGAAGAAGAGCGTGGGCGAAGAGGAGAGTGGACGAAGAAGAGCACGTTCCCCCGGACACGATCGGTGGCGACGTTTCGCGCGGTTCGGACAGTACCAGAGCTCCGGCCGGCGTGCGTGGCAGTTAAGCCGTAGAGGAGAACCTTCCCCGGGCACGGGCGGTGCCAAGCGGCCCCTAAGTTTAACCGAATGGAAGCTCCGGAGGAGGAGGGCATGCTCGCGTCACAGTAAGCCGAAGAGGAGCACCTTCCCCGGGCACGGGCGGTTCCAAGCGGCCCCTAAGTTTAACCGAATGGAAGCTCCGGAGGAGGAGGGCATGCTCGCGTCACAGTAAGCCGAAGAGGAGCACCTTCCCCGGGCACGGGCGGTGCCAAGCGGCCCCTAAGTATAACCGAATGGAAGCTCCGGGGGAGGAGGGCGAGTGTGTGTCACAGTTAAGCCGAATTGAAGCACCTCTTCCGCCCGGGCACGAGCGGAGCGCGAAGCTGTCAGTTATGAATGTATAAAAGAATAAATAAATAAAGAATGCCACCTTTCATTTCACAGGGCACACCGGACGGCGTACCAGCAGGTAAAAGTCGGAGTAATTAAATAAATACAAAAAGAATGGCTGGGGAATAAAAAAATAATACGTTTTAATAATAATTTGGTTTTTTTGTTATAACATTAATTTCACTCTCTCTCTCTCTCTCTCTCTCCCCCCGTATATATATATATATATATATATATATATATATATATATATATATATATATATATATATATATATATATATATATATATATATATATATATATATATATATATATATTTATTATATATATTGTATTTTCTTTTAAGCATTTTTGAAGGTGCGCCGCTACTCCGCGGATTTTCAGTTTCCGCGGGTGGTCTCGGTCCCCATTAACCGCGATAACCAAGGGTTCACTGTACTCCATAAAATTTACAAAAAGCGAGGTGAAACACTCAACCAGGGCTGCTTTTTTGAACATTTCTCGAGGGCCATGGCGAGCCATTTCAAAAAAGCTGCACAACTAACGTATAAAATATTTATAAATTTGCTCTGCCTGATGTGTGTGTCAAGTTTCACGAGTTGTCGTTCATATTTAGAACCTCATAATCAGCGTTGTTTTATTGCCAAACAGTGCAATGCCACTCCCACAACTTTTCACGAAAAAGGATGAATTTCGTATTGTGACATCCTCATGGCCGAAACAGTCCTCCGAGCATATATGAGGGCGACCTTGTTGAGTTGCACGGAGAAAAACATCCAAGAAAATAACTTGTATTAGCTTTTACCAGTTGGTGGCGCTACTACTACGATGAAAAATAAGTTGGTAGATGTCTTCAGGGCTGAAGTATCCTCAAATGTGTACAACTTCGAGAAGATAGGATCATCTGAGTCATGTTGCCGGAGCTTTTGTTGCCACAAAGTACAATCGGACTTTTCAGCACCGTAATAGCCACGCCTTTTGCCAAAACGTCACAAAACTCGGCAGAGAGTAAGATCATTGTCTTGAGTCTTTTCTGACTAATTTTCAGTCGGATTCGTCAAAAGGGCACGTTGCAGTACGTGAAAATTAAAATAAAAACAAATTTTTGATTCCACTTGGCGGCGCTGTGTGTATAACAAAATAATAACATTAAGATGTCTTCAGGTCGGGACATTTTATTTACAGGTGAAGGTTTGGATTTTTAGGAGCATGTGCAGGGGAGTTATTAAGCATTCATTTATTTGTATTAGGTTCATTTTGTCTTCTTATTATTGATATTTGACAGATTCATTAAAAGCAGACAATTATGTTTTCGGTAAATTTTTTACCTGACATGTTTCGGCGAGTCTTTCGCCTTCTTCAGAGTGTCGCATGATGGTGTCTTGAGACCCGTCTTTATCAGCTGATGTTCCATGAGGGTGTGACTTACCTGTCAAAAAAATGAAAAATCAGAGCAGTAAAAGAACAAGCACAACATGAACATTACAAATCAGCAATCACTGACCACTGCAAAAGGGAAAACCACATCATGGACCGGGAGAAGGGCAGGGTCATCCGTACAGAAGAGAACAAACAACAGCGCTGGATCAGAGAGGCCATTGAGATCTGCAAGCGAGGCATAAAAACCATGAACAGAGACAAGGTTGCCTTCATCCTCTCTACCACCTGGACCAGCATCTTGGCGGAGTTAACGGACAGCGGGGGGCGTGACTTGCCTTCATTCTTGTGACAGGTAAGTCACGCCCTCATGGAACATCAGCTGATAAAGACGGGCCACAAGACACCATCATGTGACACTCTGAAGAAGGCGAAAGACTTTCGTATTGTGACATCCTCAAGGCCTAAACACTCATCCGAGCAAATATAAGGTAGATTTTGTGAACCTGCCCGGAGAAAAACATCAACGAAAATAATTTGTATTTGTTTTAACCAGTTGGTGGCGCTACCACTGCGATCAAAAATAAGTTGGCAGCCGTCTTCAGGGCCTGAATATCCTCAAATGTGAAAAATTTCGAGAAGATGGATCATCTGAATCATTTTGCAGGAACTTTTGTTGCCACGGAGAATAATCAGACTCTGCGGCACCGCAATAGCCACGCCCTTCGAAGGAAAGTCACAAAAATAGGGATAGCGTAAGATCAATGTCTTGAGTCTTTTCTAGCCAATTTTCAATCGGATTCGTTAAAAGGGCACCGTGCAGTACGTCAAAATGTAAAAAATGATATTGATTGGCGCAAGGTGTATAACAGAATATAAACATATAGATGTCTTCAGGTACCGACTCTTTATGTACATGTGAAGTTTTGGATTTTTAGCAGCATGTGCATGAGAGTTATTAAGCATTTTGTCCATTGCGGCGAAGGAAATCTTAAGTGAAAACTTTGAAGCCCCGCCCCCGTCATATAGTATTTCGGAAACAAAAGATTTTAGCCCCAGTGTTTGTCCCAGGTCTTAAGATGCTACAGACAGAATTTTAAGGCAATCAGATGAAGCCTTTAGGATCAGGGTGCAAAAGAATGACCCCTGTAAACATGCAAAAAAGGGCAAAAGTCGGACTTTCAAAAATTCATAACTCACTTCCTGTTCATATTAGCCGTTAAAATATCAAATTTTTCACCATGCCTGATGAGACTGCCAAGTTTGGTGAGTTTTTGTGCATGTTTCGGGGGTCAAAAATGCGATCGAACAATCGGAAAAATAATAATAATAATAATTTCAACAAAAACAATAGCGACTTCGCAGCGGTCGCTGCTCAGGCCCTAATAATAATAATAATAATAATAATAAAAGTAATAATATTTTCTACAAAAACAATAGGGACCTCGCAGCCGTCGCAGCTCGGGCCCTAATAACAATTTCTAGAAAAACGATAGGGACC